>NC_089812.1:24358411-24548411 GCF_029633855.1 Hoplias malabaricus | reverse complement strand
AGAATCATTGGGAAAAACACCTAGCATGACAATTGCTAAGCTCTGTAACATGATGAGAATTGTATGATGTCCTGGATAATCGATAAATGTAAATGTACAGCCAACCTGACACTTTTTAGAGAATTTGAGTATTGCAGCTCATAGGCAAACATGTGTGTCCGATTACATGTATAATTTTATGCTAAGAGAACATGGAAGCCAATATTATTTTACTGCAATGAATGACTGAAACACTGAATCTTGGATTTCGTTGAGGTGTGAAAATATGATTTTAGTGATTCAAGCCATATCCAGAGACTGATGAAGCAGCACAACACAACAAATAGCACCTTCATCTTCAGTATTAAAATCTGTGTATGTGCTTTCAAGTCTCTACATGCCAATGAGGCCTAACTGGGCCCATGTGAACAGTGTGCAGATGTTTGTGTATAGGTTTTATGGGGTAAAAGATTAAAAAATATCTTGGTGTTTGAGTGTGTCTGTGTGTTAGTGTTTTTGTGTGTGTTACCTGAGTGACCTGTGTGACTTTTTCAGATACATTCTGTGTGCGGTCTTTGATTTTGCTGGGAGCGATGATCTCGATCTCTGCAGGTGAAGGTGGTCTGAGCCGGTCTGAGCCAAAAGTCAGCGTCACCTGAGGAATCCGGCCAATTGCGCGATGTCGCATCAGATCCGAGTCGGATGTGGAGTTCAGATTATTGGGCTTCAGGTCTGAGGGTGAATATTAAGCCAGTAAAGTTACATTATGTTTTTCATATTTCCCATATCTAATTGCCTAGCTGTTGTTTTTCTGTGTTCCTGTGCTTTTCTTCTATGTTAACTAGCAGGGCTCCCGGCTGTCTTCTAGCTTCTTATTCTGTTTTTGGTTCTCTTTATAAATGTTGTTTTTTATTATTCCATCATGGATTAATTAATTGCTTCCTGCCCCTGCTTGCATCTAAACTACAGCACTAAACTAGTACTGTATATAGTAGTCTTATTAAGTAACCAAACAGACACTCAAGATAGATGATTATTCAGAAAAGCAAATATTACTCTGACACTGATGTGTCCATCCCATTAAGGCCTGTTGCTTCATTTCATATTCAGCATATTCAGTGCTACATAAAGTGCACAACCAAAGCTTTCCCATGAGATGCACATAATGAATTAAAATTTACATGCAAATATCTAAGACTATGAGCCATATATGTAAATATACAAATAAGCCGAAGCTTAGCCTTTCACAATTATATGTGCACGGGCACACACACAAACATGCATATGCACACAGCTGCAGGAACATCAGCCAGTGTGGCTGGGGGTAATCACAGGAATACAAAAGCACTGATTGACAGCAGAGTTCCATAAAAGGCCTGGCAGGCTGCCTCACATGTTCTAGCCCACAGCACTCTCTCTGGGGCAGAGTTAGACCTGCATATGGCCCTCATGCTATTTCTTCCAAAATAATGCGCTCTAAATCCCTAGACGTCTGGCATGTTATTGGCCCATTACTACAAATCCAATTAATTTATTTAATTACTGATTTAAGAGACACAAGATAAGATTTGGAATTTTTGCTGCTGTGCTCCCCCTACAGCTGCAGAGTGTAATTCTCTTTTACAGCACTGTCCTGAAATCAAGGGGAGGGGGTGGTGGCTACCTCTCCTCCACGATTGCATAGTTGAGTGTCTGCAGGGCTGAAGTTTTAAACTAATTTAAAATGTCCACATTTTCTGCACCATTTCAATTTGTTTGCAATTTTACATAAAATATTGGTAACAAAAGAATCTAAAATGTTTTCTGTGTTTTAAACCTGATCATTTTGGGCCACACAGCATTATTTCATGTTTGATTGAATTTTTATTTATGAATCTGAAGAAAGCTCTGTATCAGTTCAGACCGTATCCTCCACTGAGAAGGTGATGTTGTTCTACAGTAATAAGATTCGTCTGGCTCCTGCTCACCCAGAGAAGAGAGACATGATCAAACAGCCTGTGACCTGGCAAGAAAGCACTAATCAGTTTTAATGAATGGCTTTCATCATCCACAAACCGGTCTGTTCTTACAGTCAGAGGGGTTTGAGTGTCTGCTATCTGCTCTGCTTCACAGAGACAGAGAGAGCCCTGTGGTGCCTCCAGCTTCATGTACAACCAACAGCTATTGTTTAGGCTTTGTAAAAGGATGGTGTTGGGTGTACAGGGTCCAAATAAGGTGATTTATGAATTTTGGATCTGAATGCCCACAATTACACACAACATTTATTTCATCGTAATTTTTCAAATCTTAAAATATATGTATTACTACCAGACACTGGGAAAAATATGCATATTTCATGTGGCAGAAACGGAGATCCATTTCTTAGATCCAAAATAAGGAAAAGCATACACTATCAACTTTAGTAAACTGGGGTGTATTATTCATTATAATAATAACCTTCCAAAATTTAGTGCAATGACAGGGATACTCTACTAAAAGTATGAGGAAAAACAATAGCAATATCAACGTAGATCTTACAATGACCACTTAAGGATTCATATTGATTTATATGGATCAGGCTTAATAGTTGCACAAAAACACACGGTCACACACAAACACACACACACACAAAGGCCACACACCTCCTTCAAGACACCAATGTTGTGCAGATTTACCTCATGGAAATGGTTTATAATTTTTTCTCCATTATTATACGCATTAGGTATCCCTATTAGTAATACCCCCCCCCCACCAACACACACACACACACACACATGCAGAGTCTCACACATACATAAATTTTTAAACAAATGAAGGATCCCACACACACCGCTCCATGGTTCCCTCATGCCATCTATGTCGTGCAGTGAGGAGGCTCGGCGGAGGCTGCAGACACTCTCCTGAGAGCGGCTGCGTGAAGGCGGAGGTCCGCCAGGGTCCAGGCCAAGCGCTGAGCGCTCCTCCTGGATCAGAGCCTGGGTCTCTGACTGAAGATAACTGTCTTTAGACTGAACCGGGAACTCCTTCAGTGCCACATCCTCAGCAGGGGGCTAAACACACACACAGAGAGAGAGAGAGAGAGAGAGAGAGAGAGAGAGAGAGAGAGAGAGAGAGAGAGAGAGAGAGAAAATCACCGTTAACATGTTGTAGGTGCAGATTCTACATTTTCAGTCCAAACCACAGCTAAAAAGGGAAAACTGTATAATATAAATGTGACAAAATTTTGTGTGTACCTGTAGATAATCCACCACTACTCCCTCAAACTGATCTTTGGAGAAGGAGTGTTGTCGTGACATTCTTAAAGAGGGCATTCTTAACCTCAGCTTGTGTTTTTGTGCTGAAATCACACCCACACACCCACCCACACACACACACACATCCATGAAACAAAATACACTGACATAAATCACCTGGACTTCCTGATTTTACTCATCCATGGCAGTGAATACACTAATGCACACTAACGGCAGTGAACACACACCTGGAGCGGCAGCCAGCCATCCCCTTTAACAGAAGTCTATATAAATATATAATATAAATATATAACAAATATATCTTTTTTATCATTATTTACCACATCAGTTTTTTCAGATAATTTTAGGACACTTGTTTTAGGTATCTGTAAGGATATATTCACACCTTGAAAGTACAGTCAGAAGTTGGTTGTTTTTCTGTTATGCCAATTACATCCCAAACACACCCAGAGAAACGGAGGCCTGGGTGCTGGAAACAACACACCTTCATGATAATTTGATACTAATGATTCATTTATTCTGAATTTGAGAAGCAGTTGCAGAAAATGAACTTACTAATTCATTTTGTAACGCATTTTTCTAGCTATACCTGCACAAAATCTAGCTCCTCTGTGCCACAGATCAGCGTGGGGGCTTTATGTTCCTCTTGCCTATCCTTGGCATTGAGCCTGATGACTCCATAGTGTCTTATTTCATATGATGCTTCAATGGAGCTGTGTGTGCAGAACTAAACCACTGAGCCCAGAATGACTGCAACTATTAAATAGCTTTTGGAAATCTAGTGTATTTCAGTATAAACAGTATACACGTTTATAGGCAAACAGACTAACACACATACCCGAGCGTATCCAGCCCTGTGTGACCCGCTGGCGGAGGCCCTTTTTCAGTGCAGGGTCCAGCAGCTCCTGGAAGTTGAGGATGAACATGATGACCACTCCCTCTTCATTCTTCACCGGAATGACGTCCACCAAACACGGCCGGCATGTCCCTGAGATGGGGAGAGAGAGAGAGAGTGTGAGAAATAGACAATGAAACAGGAAACTGACAGATAAAGAGAAAAAGAATGTGCGCAAACATCGGAAAGGCAAAGAACAAACATAACATAGTGATAAAGATTTACCCAGAGAACCTGCAGAACCTCGTCTAACAATTACTATTGCTGTGTTTTAATATTCAAGTGTAACAACTTTACTTACAACTTAACTTTATAACCAATTTTAGAGTTAATTACACAATAAATAACTATAACATCAATTTCACTTTCATATAAACAATGTTATTTTTTCTGATGTTAAAAAAGAAAAATAAAAAATAATTATTTTTCATTTCTTAAAACTGCAGATAACAAAAACTCGAATCAAATTTACACCATAATTAAATATCTCTTCCACATACACAGTAAATTCACCAGTGTTAAATCAACACTATTAGTGTTAACACTGAGAGTGTTAAACTATTACACTAATAGTGCTAATTTAACACTAATAGTGTTGATTTTACACTGGTGAATTTACTGTGTACAAACACAAATGCAGTAGATGGAAAGTTTATAATTTGCCGTTTCACCAGATGTTCTCCACCTGCCTCAGTTATATTTGAATGGATTTATGTCAGACTATTTTCATTTTAATCTATTTATATAACACATATAGTACTCATATAAACATTATTAAAATTTAAAATAGTCTGACATAAAGATCAAATTTTAAAAAAATTATGAGGTTGCAGAACATTAATTGCATCTATTCAGGGGTCATTTGTCCAAAAACGTAAAGGGTTTAAGCTTTCCTTTTTTGTTTTTTTTAGATAAATTGGATGAAAATGCTTACATTGTGAGTTGTTTGTCCTGATTTGAAAACATGTTGCAAGAGCTGCAAAATAATTTACAGTAAGCTTAAATAATTTCATCCACTCAAACATCGTGATCAGGTGATCTTAAAATAACATGTCAGGCTTATATGGCAGCTGGGATCCACTGGGACACAAATACACAGCAAGTACAGGCCTAACATCCACCTACAGCATGTAAACATTTACACATAAACACATAAACAGTGACAATGTTAGATGACGATCTCACACTAACACACTAACACACACACGCACACACACACACATACACACAAACACACACACACACACACACACACACACACACACACACACACACACACACACACACACACACACACGCACACACACAGCTGAACAGGGAAAAGCAAACACAGAGGACTTTTAGGGTAAAATATCAGATGGACTTTTCTGAGCTGTTTATTCTCTAAAAGCACCATAAAATCCTTTTTATGGCACATTCCCCCATTTTCCCTGAAATACAGAAATCATGTGTCACATTTTCAAGAGAAATCTGTTTTAACTCTGCAGGGGAATGTAGAGACAGACACAGAGAGAGAGAGAGAGAGAGAGAGAGAGAGAGAGAGAGAGAGAGAGAGAGAGAGAGAGAGGAACAGAAAGGTGGGAAGTCAAAAAAAAAAGCTAAGAAAAAAAACTGAAAAAGGAACCACAAAAACAGTAACAGAAAGTTACAGAAACAAGAAGAGGAAGAATAGGAAGAAAAAAGGAGGCTTGTGAAGAGAGGGGGTGAGAAAGTGAGAGATAGAGCAATGGAGGAAATGAGAAAATAAACGAGAAGCAATGAGAGTGCAGAGGAGAGATAAAGAGAACAGTGGAAAAGAAAATGTGACAGAGGTTAGAGGGGAGGAGAGAGAAAGAGACAGACAGACAGAGCCAGAGAGAGAGACAGAGTGAGAGAGCGAGAGACAGGGTGAGAGAGAGAGAGAGAGAGAGAGAGAGAGAGAGAGAGAGGGAGGAAAGGAAGAGAGGATGATGGAAGAGAAAAAAGTGACAGTGAGGAGGAAGGAAAAAAACAAAGAACAGCATGATTAGGCTCTCATTCTGACCCCCTCTGTTCTAGACTACAGCCGGCCATGAAGGCTCTATATATAGCCTCTGTGTGTGTGTGTGTGTGTGTGTGTGTGTGTGTGTGTGTGTGTGTGTGTGTGTGTTTGTGTGTGTGTGTGTTGTCCACGCATTGTGCTTTAGTTGAGTGCTCATGGTGTAAGCCGTGTGCTCTCTGGAGTCCTGTTGTCATGGTAATGTTATCAATGCACTGTTCACAGCCCAGGAACACCTGTCCACCTTCTAACAAACACACACATAGACAGATGTAATGTAATGATGTGTTTCTTTGTGTCTGGTGTGTGGAGCAGGATGACAGGAAGAGCTGTAGAGGAGAGGAGGGGTGGAGGAATAAACACAGTTCTCTATATGGCTGATAAAGCCCTAGTAACACTATTAAAACAGTGTGTATTTAAACCCTCCATCACTTGAGTCATGTCCCTAATAAACCCTCAGAAAATACTGCAATCAACTGCAATAAAAAGCATGCTGTTCTCAGAGCTTAAAATGTGCAGAAAAAAAATTCTGGATTGAATTATATTACCTGACATGAATTATAGCAGATCAAGCACTTGTTTCCACCAAAATAAAATGTCTAAAATATGCTGCATTCCTAATTCTATGTCCACTTTACCTTCTTTAGAATAGTAGAGGATCTCCACTTTGCGCTCTTCTGAGCCGAGTAGGGCCTGGGCCAGTTGGGACAGAGCGCTATTCATGGTGCCAGGACCCACTAGAAACTGACAGGTACACGGCTGCTGCATGATCTCAGCACGAGAGAAACCGAACATCTGGCAGAAGCCTTCATTGCAGTAGATGATCCCACAGTTCTTCATCTGGGCGTTAGCGATCAGGAACTTACGGTCTGAGGAACACAAACATACAATGACTGATCGGACACGCAGAATGTAACAATTTGTGTCAAAAACAAAATATGTGGTCCACTGGTTCAGTCCATGATCTTTATAGTCGTGACAACAGAAACAAAGGGTCACAGTGTCTACAACTCAAACGTAGCTTTTACATATCATGTAAATAATGATAAAATATTAATAAAGCAAAATAACAATTTTCTTTCTGCATAAATTTGCTTCTTAGCACCGAATACTTTCCTCTGCTATAAAGTGATATTAAAAATATGGTTTTGGTTTTAAATGTACATCAAAATTACTACAAAACAATGTCTCCACAATCAGGCAGTGTATTCCCTTTCACAGGGAGTGTTTCAAGACATTACAATCTTCAGATATGTCTTCTATCACCTCCCCTGTAGAAAAAGTCTGAAAGTTTTTGGGAATCCCACTATTACATGCTGACACTTTGTTGTACTCCTGTTTAAAGGAAAAATAAGTAAGATGTCGGGTTCGCCCTAATGTAATTAATTTTTTAACGGAACTATACTGAAATCAATGAGGAGGGGGAAGGAGAAGTGCTGGTTTCCTACACTCCTTCAAAAGTTACATAGTCCAGTTTTTGCACTTCTGAGTGCAGAGTACTAATCACAGAGGCTATATTCACTCTATTACAAGTCAGTGAAGCAAGTACAATGACAATATTACATACTGTTCCTTTAAATATTGAGGATGGAGACAGAAACCAAGCAAAAAAGTACAAAAGAGTCAAAAAAAAAGTCACAGGCAGTGATTAAAGGTCAGAGTATTGAACAGCATTGATAACATGAACTTTGATGGAAAAAACACCCTAAGCCAATATTACCCTTACAAGTCTCTCGTAGGAGGTCTTATGGAAAAAGCTTGTTTTGTGGTGAAACTCTGAGGCTGTTATAGCTCATGCTAAATAATCATACACTTGCTTCAAACTGTTTAGTATTATCAAACAGATTTGTTTATGTTGTGTACAACATTGTATGACATACTGATTTCTATAAAAATGGACAAGGAACAGTAGCAGAAACCATCTTGGAGCTTTAAAGGTGACTTCAAGAATTCAAGCTTCAAGATGGCTGTTACTACTCCACTACTTATAGCTGTGCAATATATGTATGTTGTCCATTTTAGGGTAAGTCTGTGATGATGTAAAAGAACAGTGTGCACAGTTGCTAATGGATGTACATACACTTGAATCAGCTGTCAGCTACATTAGCTTTGCATCTCCAGTTGAAATCTACCGAAGCAAACTGCAGACACCCACCTGCATTTTTGAGGGTACCAGAGAAATTGTAATTTGATATTTTTTCCACCAAACTATCACTCTCAGGTCCAAAACTAGCTAAAAAAAACTGAACAGGCTGATAAGTTTGGCACGTGTGAGCTGGAACAAGAATCAATGGCAAATGAGTGTGATTTTCTCTGTTCTTTCTCTCTCTCTTTCTCTCCTCCCTCCATGTGTGTCATCCTATGTGTAATTATCTTCCAGCAGGAGGTCTGTGGTGTCTGTTCAGTCTCACTGGCTGTGTGAGTTATTTTTGCTGTAACATCACAGCATGCAATACTAGCGAAAACCCAATCGCAAAACCCTCAGACCACACCCCACAAGAACCTTACACAAGAAGGGAAACACAAAATTGAACAAAAGTTGAACTGTTTATAATTATAGTTGCAAGCACTGGTCAACTATAATGTTAGCCAATTACTTATCTGCTGTAAGTAATTATTTACATGTTTCTCAGGCAAAGGAATTAAAGTCTAGAAAGGTGAAATGATACACTTACACTTAGGTTAGGTACAATTTTTGACTTCTGAGATCAAAATTTGATTAGATTTTTCTAGGTAATAATTTTAAATATTTTGTACCATAATGACAACTGCTGTATGTTTAAAACTGTCATAGGGAACATTTAACTCAAACATGAATAAAATGCCCATCCTTAATCAAAATGCAAATTCTAACAAAACCAACCCCTGACCTCCTGTTCTTTCACTTTCTTTGTCTTTGTCTTAGCAGTAATTGTTTTGGTGAAGAAACTTCAGGACTACACTCATTATCACTTTTACACTGTAACAGATCCGAAGGCACTAGCTGGTTGCCTAGCAGCTGCAAAATCACACTTCGTTTTTTCAGGTATAGAGCAGGGGGGGGGGTGCATGAGCCTATGAGCATGCTTACACACAAACAGTCACAAAACACATAATGCAAATGACAAAGATGACCAATCAAACTAACATCACAGACTAAATAAACACTCGTTTAAGTCATTAAGACGACTTCCAATCTAAACACTATCTAGGACACAGTACAGCAATAGACAAAATATATTCTAACAGTGCAAGACCTGGTATATTATATATATAACCTGCCACCATCTGAAAGCTTTCATCTTTGAGAAAGATAAGAAAACCCTGTTCCACTCTGGCTTCAGGTCTATAGAAATACAGAGATGTTTTGTCCATTCCTCCATTGTGAGATGACAACTCAAACGTATGTGTGCATTGGCCATCGCAGGGCCAAGACAACATCACTGAATGTGTTTGGGATCATTTGGATTATGAGAAGCATAAAATATAGCTAACTAATGGGACTGAATATTGGAGGCAGAGTTAGGCCTCACTAAATGGTGAACAAATTGATACTCTGTTTAAATGTGTGGGCTTTTTTGCAAATTTTCTTTTTAAAAATGTCTCCTGTCTTTTCATTAGGTCTTACACACACACTGCACTCTGAAACGCTATCTGAACTATGCACAATTTTGTTAATATATTTTTTGTAGAACTCACTTTAGCATTGTAATTTAAGAGATTTCCACTTCACACTATGCGTATTATATGAGGACATGTTAAGGAATTCAATAAATCTGCTCAAGCCTTTCACAATCGGTCAAAAGTGACGTCCAGGAAGTGGTGCGCTGGAGTCTATAATATTCTGCTGAATCTAAATATAATAGGCAGATTAAGGCCTAAGCTGCACAATTAAACACCTATCAATCAGCCCTGAAGGCTAAAACTGAAAGCTTTTATCTGATCCTGTGCTTCCTGAATCTCAGATAAGTAGTTTTAACCACTGGCACAGTTACTCACATTCATGTGCTATTACTTAATTTCCATTTAAGCAAGCAAAATTCTAATTAGCTTAATATTTTCATTCATTCATCCAATTATTTATGGTCACAGTGGATCTGGAGCTTAGTCTAGTGTGATGGGATTCTCAGCTACTGTCCTGAATTCCTAGCTTCACTATTCTTTGTTTCTTCTGCTCCAAGTCAATTACCCCATGAATAATTATGATGTTGGATGATTAATTCTAAATCACTCCAAATCATCTCAAAAGTACTAAATGGAGTGCCATCATTCCAGAAAACACAGCTACACTGTTCCTCAGACCAATGTTGGGGGATGTATACCCCTCTAGCCCATACGTGGCTGGGGGTGTGGTTATTTTAGATTCATGTGCAGCTACTCCAGAGGGGCACAAGATTTGTTTATACTGAATTACACAAAGTTAGCTGAGGGAATGCGATTTGATTGATTGAGGAATAACCTGCTCATTTTGGGGTTACTTGTGTAGTTAGTGATAACATCACATACATTAAACAGATACACCAGAAGCTACTTTAAAACAATATTTGACTTGGAGCTTGTTTGGTCAGATTGTGAAGATTGTGAGGGTGAGACAGCACCCTACCTCAAATTTTGCAAGTAAGTATTTTTGTCTGGTAGCTCTAATGGCAGAGCAACAAAATGAATACCTTTCGTGATAACAGAATATGCCATACATAACAAATCAATACATATAAGACACAAAATAAGAATTTAGAACTGCATTTCAGCCTTTTAAACTACTGGCTTGATTATCAGTAATGGACATGCACATTTTCTTATACATAACTATACAATAGCAAATAATTATTCAATAGCTTCTATGAAACTAAACTGTATGTGATGTGGTCATGAGAAAGTGTAGTTTAAGGGTCAATAGACCATGATTTTAATAGGCCATGTATTTCAATGAAAAATTAAAAATAGTCTTCTAATGCTGCATAGGTTTTAGTGAATGTTTTTAGCGAGTTCAATAAGACATGAAAAGAGAGGTACACTTGATAAGTTCTCTGACAGCTATAACACACCTTAGGTGCTGATCCTGCTTGACACATCATAGGTGTTCTGCTATTCTTTTAATAGCAATCTTACACTTGAATAGCATTCAGAAGGACTCTTTCTGTAAATGACTGCAGTTACCGCTCTGTAATATAAAACTGTACTCTAGGAGCTTTGCATCACTAAGACGGATGTAATCTGGGTTTGATAAGCATAGGCCATCTAGTCTAGCACACTGAAGCAATCTAGCTTTAATAATAAATGCTTCTAAGGGGAGATACTTCTACCCATGTCTGAATCATTATCAGCACAGCCACGGTCACACTGAGAGTGGTGCACAGTTTATTTCATTACACCAAACTAGAGCACAAACTAATGTCAGAAAGAGCTATTTATAACATTACCCCTGTGGTCCACGCACCAGACACCATCCCACAGGACAGAGACACAGAGGCAGTCAGAGAGATAGAGACAGAGTGTGAGACCGAGACAGAGAGAAAGACCAAAGGAGAGAGAAAGCTGGATTCAAAGCCTGTAATAAGTGGACAAATAGACATTTCAAATTAACGATGGGAAAGTTGGAAGGATATGACTTTTAATGACCCTGCTACCGATAATTAAATTTGTACCGGCTCTCTACTTTAAAGACAACTAATCTTTAAAATGAGCAGTTTTATTACAAGTACTCCACTGAACATAAGCACCTAACTGTGCACTGTAGAGACGACCATTACTGTGATAAATCATAAAGGCAATAACCATTACAAACTATGCTAAAGTCTGGACTAGTTCTATTTCTATCAAATTCCAATGTGTACATCATTTCAACAATATTGCATCAGCCTATTTTGTTCCAAAACAACTAAACTAAAACTGAGTTGATATTAATTTTGTTTAGCTTGAAATAAATAGTGATTTATGTGGAGTGTGCTTTAGTACTGAAGCAATAATGCTAAGCTAATCTTAGACAGGTTTGAATGTGTAAATATCTAGTGTCTTAATCTCTGTCAAGGAAATGAATGTGCAAATTACACGTCTGCACCACATTAAGGTTTCTGAGAAGAAGACAGCAAGGGTAAATCAGTCACACACACGCACACACACACACCACACACAGATCACAAGAGAGGGCCCTAACAATTCATTTTGCATTGTTTTTAGATTAATGCCTAATAGCCTGTATTTGCAAGCCAAATATACACTGAAGAACGATAATTACAGGCTTTACCAAAGTCAAGAAGACACACTCGAGAGGTATTATTTCCTCATATATATTACAATCTATAAGGACTGAAAGGGTTCAGTGAATTCCTGGAGCTTTGACACATTACGAAAATATCATAAAGAGCTGCGTCTTGGAAACTTCCTGTCCAGCTTTTTCTCTCTATATTATTTAGAAACTGTTGATACCTTTTCACTAGTGTCGCACTGGTGTAATAAGTGGCTTAATATCAACCTTTCATAAGTGTACAGCACCTTATATGAGAGCCTGCAATGTGGTATTAGTTTACAGTAAAGTTTTACAGTAACAGGAACTTGATTTGCAATATGGAGAATTTAAGAAATACATCACAAACAAATTTTAAAACTCCCTCCTTGTTTTGACACTCATTGTCCATGTTATTAACTCCACTGACAATACAGGAGAATTTTTGGAGTTCTACAATTACAGATGGTAGTCCATCTGTTGCTGTGCATACATTGTCCCTTCCACCCAGTTCATCCATAGTCAGGACCCCCATTTGACCACGAAAGAGCAGTTATGATAAGAATAGTGGAGCATTCGCAGAGCTGCAGTGACCCTGACATGATGGAGGTGTGTTAAAAACTCCTGCAGCACTGTTGTGTCTGATCCACTCATGCCAGAACAACACACACTAACACAGCAACAGGTCAGTGTCACAGCAGTACTGAGAATTATCCACCGCCATAAGAACAGGCCTACCCGCACTGTTGTAGTCCTGCCCACTGAAGAACAGGGTGAAAGGGGGTTAACCAAGTGTACAGAGCAACAAATAAACTACATTCTGTAATTGCAGAAACACAAAGTGCACCTATATGGTCAGTAGAACTGATAAAAAGGCAAATACGTTTTTTAATTGTTGGTTCAGTTTCACATTATAAGAACAGCAGGTTCTTAAGGAGTTTGGCACAAGTAGTCTAGTAATAACAATAAATGTGTTCTGTGTGCTGCAGATTTCACATTTGAAATTATGTGGGATACACTAGGGATGGGGAAAAAGCATCATACATGAGTTAGTTTGGAGCTACCAAATGCTTGTTGGCTTCATACGAAAAATGTATCTACATAAAGACAAATACAGCACATTACATGAGCTTGTAGACATTTTTGGGGCCACGCACACAAAAGGCCAACTATTTAACACGGGAAATAAAAGTATATATTAAAAACTAAAGCTTAAACAACGCAGAAAATCCACTTTGGTCACAGAAGTCAAACACAGAATGTCTCAAATGGCGACAGCGATGCTGTAGGTCTGAGGCAATGCTACAGACAGAGATACACATGTAGAGGAAAGAAAAGTTGTTTCTCTTACTCTGCCCGTCGAATTTGCGGATGATAGTGTCCAGATATGTGTTCTGGAGAGCGACGTGTCCGCGGCGAACGGGCATTTTCACACTCCTTCAACAACGATGTGTCTCCTCTTTTCCAGCTGATTTTCTACTGGTTTCTGCGCTTGCTTCTTCACGGAGAGGCGACGAAGGAGGAAGGTGAGCCGCAAACGGAGCACATGGCGCCAAAACAAGTGCTATTCGGCGAGATACGAAAGAAAGGAAGGAGGAAAGAAGGACAGAAACACAAAAAGGACGAAAGAAAGAAAATGAAAGAAGAGAAACACATTAAAAAAAAAAATCATACACAGCTATCGAGGCGAGAGCAGTTGCCAAGGCTACGCACGCGCACGTAGCCAGTGGCTAATTTGAAAATAACTTTTCCAACGGTTTTTTTTACTTAAATTGAGAAAATTACAGTAGGCTGTAAAATGGATAAAATATATGAAAATCTTAGAGGTGCACTAGAAACAGGCACCGTGTCCCCGTGGTCTTTCAGAAATGGGGACAGGGACGCGAAAACTAAGATATATTTGGCAAAAAAAAATAAAAATACATTTAAAATAAGCCCGATTGTTCTGTCACTGAAAGCGAACAGTTTCGACTCCTGTCACCGAGCCACACTCAATCTCTCCGTGACTCCGTTTAGTGAGGGGAGGGAGTCAAGTCGACACAGCTGTCACATCTGACACAGGCCAGATGCGCTCTCTTCACCTTAGCATCTCTCTCTCTCTCTCTCTCACACACACACACACACACACACGCACACACACAGACAGAGAGAGAGAGAGAGAAAACCCATGTCTCTCACCTCTCCTTTTTTCTTTGTAGTTAGGCTAATCTCACAATTGGTTAGTGTAGTGTTTATAGCTGCTCAATGTAACTTTGTCAGGTTTAGCCACGTTTCTGGTGTAAATAGGTAATTGGACAGAATGTGTGGAACATGTGTTGTCCTGTCAATTTCTCTAAACGCACTGATCAGATGACTGAGAAAACATTCAAATTGGAGTATTCAAACAGACCTGGCTCAAACCTTGGGGATGGAGATATCTTCATTATTTTAAGTATCAAACAAAACAGGTACTTTTAAACTGAAAAAAAGAAGAAAAATTTTGGACTTTTTTCCAAATAAGCCTGTGCCCTGTACATGCCTCACAAGCAGGCCTGATTCATTCATACATTCATTCTTCTATCACTGTTTCATCCTGATCGGTTTCACAGTGAGTTCAGTGTCTACCTAGAATCATTTTAGCCAATAATCAGCCATATTTCTGTCCTTCTGTTCACTGACCTTTAACACTGTACCAAAGAGCACTGTGGGCCATTACTAGCCCCCACTAACGTCATTCAAGTACCTAGACCATCAAGAACATTTTTAAAACATGCATGTTACACATTTAAATGTAAAGATGATTGACATGGTCCAAAAACCCATGACAAATCCAACCAACAACTCTGACACTGAAATTAATTTTACAGGCTTTACAGGGTGCCTCACACCAGTAGAAAAATACTTCATAGTTTTCTTCTTAATAATGTCACATTTTATTCAGCAATAATAACATAGGGTTTATTTAATGACAATTTCCACATTGGCATGTAAATTGTAGGTAATATGTTGCCCTAAACATTGTTTTATGAATTTATCATAATCTACATCCCATATATAAACTCAAAAGATGCCATTTCATACACTGGCCCTTGTGTATATTAAATAAAATGTCTGTATCAATGTTGCATCTTAAAAAAAACACACGCACATACAACTTATAAAACAAGGATTCAGTTGTCAGAGATTGCTGCATTCATGGTGTCATTGTGGAAATGTGAAACCCTACAACACTGAAATATCGCCTAGTCTCTGTGACTGACTGTGGTTTTTCTTTTCCATCCTGGAAATTCAGACCCGGCTTTTTAGGAAGAAATAGGCAAATTAATCCCATAATGTAATAGGTTAAGCCTCTACAGTAAAGTGCTGAACTTTAATGATGTTTAAGATGCTCCAAATCAACAAGCCACTAAAATGAGATTAACACCCCTCTTTCTGTGAAAGCCAACAATTTCTTGGCCAAATAAAGCAACAGAACACAGCTGGAGTGGTGTGTCTTTTCTCACTGTTCGTGGAAAGCCAAAGCAGGTTCAAGTTCAACTTCCCAAACAAGATTAGATGCAATATATAAAAAAACATTTTGCAGGTTCGAGAATAATATGTTTTCGTTTATGAGCCATAGATTTCAAGCTTTCATTTTCAAGCCCTGAAACATTTTGTCTACTGCAAAGATCCCTGGTGGGGCTCATTCTATCTTTATCTCACTTTCACATGTAGACACACATACACACAGCACGTGTGGACAGTAAATGGCAGATATTGTTTTTTAAGGGGGTACTACAGAGAACCCACTCACTGACCAGACTCAAAGTGTCATTGTGTGTGTGTGTGTGTGTGTGTGTGTGTGTGTGTATTATTGCCCAGTGTATTTGAATTGTTACTATTAGAATTAGGCCTTCAGATTTGGCATAAATCTAAAAGCTCAGTGGAAAATGAAGGAAAACCCATAAATAATTAAACAATTCTATTTATCCTAGTTCCCTTATGGGAATCTAATACTAGGATTGTGCTAGAATTGTTTTAATCATAGACATCTGATAATGATTAATTGAATGTTTTGACGCTTGTATTACAGAATGGACTTCTGTGCCTGCATATATCACAGTGTGTGGGCCTGCCTCGTGTGTTTGTGTGTGTGTGTGATGGTACAGGACAGGTCCTGTGTTTTGTCTGAGTGGTCTTGATGAGATGAGAGCTAAACTTAGCCATTAGCAGCACATGCCTTCTCAAGGTCCTGGGACAATGGGGCAAGAGGGCATGTTTGGGCTTTTTTGTGTTTGATGCAGATAAGAGCATATTAAACTCTTTTTTTTTGCAACACTTTGTGTGTCTACATTCTGGGTCTCCTAAAATTTGAATTTGAGTTCACTATTATATATAGGGTTGGAACCATGGCTCTGCAGGTATATGTCGCTGCACCACAGCTCCAGGATCTCCAGGAGTCAAGTGTTCAATGTGACTGGGTGCTTTGGTTTTCTCCTACAATCCAAAAACACATGTTGGTCGGTGGAGTGGCTGTGTGACATTGTTCACTGGTGTGAGTGTATGATTTACTGGGTGAGTCTGTGAAACTGTCCACAGGTATGAGTGTATGACTGGGTGAGTGTGTGAAACTGCCCTGTGATGGAATGACGCTCTGTTCATGGTGTGTTCCTGACATGTGCCCATTGATTCTGGGTCAGATCTGGACCTACTCTGACCCTGAACAAAAATGAAGCAGTTACAGAATATGATCGTTGGTGTTGCCAGACTTTGAGAGATACAAACTCTCTGTCTTCTCTCCAACAGCAAGATAGCAATGGTCGGAATCTAATAAATTAGATGCATAACTGTTAAAATATGTTAATTTCAGAGTTTTACAGTATATGCCTTTCAAATTATGTAAACAATTATTTCTGATTCAGGCCATGAGTGGGTTTCTCATCATATGAGCTATGATCCAACATGTGAGCACTATACGTCTATCTCACTCCCCCCCCACGTTAGTTCCAATAAAAGGCCACAATGGAAAATGCTCTATCCCTTCGTCAGCTTTAGCAGAGATGGCGTTCTGAAGTGTTTTATCTGTCCCACATACCTTTAGCTGCACAGAACCTGAGCCTGGCTCTGCTACCACTGATAAGTACACACATATATACACACACACAAACACAACATGCATACATATACATATTCCCACAAGATAAAAGCAGGGACAAAGTATACTTACTGTTTATATATATATACGGTATATACAGAGAATGTGAATCTACAGAGATGTTCCCTGAGTAATCCTCAGGGTGTCCCATCAAGGGACTGAGACTGAGGTAGAAAAACCACACTATACTACACTAAACCACACAACTCCAAAGGCCTTAGGCTAGAAACTCCAGCGTCTTGACTTGACTCACACCACAGAGACATAACTCAAATTTGCATCCCAGAATCATGAAAACTGACTCGCACCCCAGAGACCCAGACTCAAACATTAGAAACTCCAAAATTAACTCAAACACCAGAGACTTCAGCTGTGTTCAAAATGGCCCATACTCACTACTCCGTACATTACTCACTATATAGTGCACTATGAAACTGAATTCAGGAGGGAAGTAAACACTACCTAATGTGGGTTTCCTCATTCAGATTTCACTGCATAAACACTATAAACACCGTATAATCAGTCAACTATAACCACTAAGTCTAACTGCACACATGAGAAAAGCTTGTAGATTCACAATTACTTAATAAATATATTACGGATGTGGGTTATTGTGTGTTCTGAATACTGCTTACATGCACAACCTGTATTTATAGGTATCTACTAGCCACTAGGGGACATTGGTTGTATACTATATTGTCGTGCACTGTGGGATTGTTTGAGTGCACTGAAAATTGTGCATTGTGTTTCTGGACACCATTAAAAAATGGCAGAACCCCTAAATAGTGCCCTATATGGTCCATGGTCGTAAGTGGTTCTGTCAAGGTGATATAAAAGAACAAACTCTGCAAATCTTTCTCAGGCACACTTTGATCATTAAGTGCACCTCATTTTTTGGTTTTCTCATCCTCTAGAGGCAGATAATCACCTGTATGGAGCAAACATCATAGCCTATGTGAGTGCCCCCCTCCCACAGAGAGAGAGAAACAGAGGTGGAGATCGAGAGAGGTTTAATCCAGAGTGACAGAGCTTGGTGTGAGAAGCTGTGTGTGTAACAGCAGTGCTGTGAGATCAGACAGGGTTAAATATGAGAAGTTGTCTGATTACTGCTCTGAAGAGCCTCTTTGCTATCTTCCAATAAAGTCACCCTCACCCTCCACTCAGATAAGACTTTTCTCTACTTCAGCACAGCAGAATTCACACTGGAATGTCATTGGAAATGCTGTGAGCAGCCAGAGGTCTGTATGGAGTGCTAGGATTATCGCACTCAGATCAGCAAAAGGAATGTGTTGATGGTGTATTAGGCCGGAGTTGAATTCAGCCCGTAAATGGCTTGTTTGCTGAATCCGCATCTAGCATTTGGGGCTGGTGTGGACTTTAAAGGCATGTTTACTAAGAGCCAAAGTACCAGTTTAGATGTAACCTCTGCTAAAAAGTCAGAATAACATAATACAAGTAGGATTCAGTTTACATTATTATCTGTTCTTATCAGTGTTATTCAGTGATTTTATTTCTGTCCGGATAAGCTATATGTGTTTTCTGACTCCTCCACTTAGAAAATGACAAGCTGAATTGTTTCTCACTAAACTGGGTGCTTGTCTGAAAAGTTTTAGTCCCATTTTTGTACACATTTCTGTGACAGAAAAACATTTACCAGGGCAGAAACATGTCTTGGCATTCCACTGTTATTTTACAGTTACATCATCATTACAAACAACTGAACTGTAGAAAATACAGCCCACGTGTTTGTCCTGCGGTCATTTTCTGCCTGCCGAATGCAAAAGTTAAATCACTGAGGGGACGTGTTATTTATTATAATTTAAAATGGTATAGAGGTCCCACTGATAAGAAAAAATCCAATCCCTAAACAATGGTTCTATTAAAGGTTCAACTAAAAATCTATTTAACAGAATATTTCCTATGGTGTAATGTGCTTCACTTCTTTAGATTTACACTGGAGCTACAAGGCTAATGTGCCTACAAAATAAAGAAAGCTTATATTGCAACATTTAGTATGGTGCTACATTCTTGGCTGAATTGCCACACATTCACTTTAAATCATGTCACAATGTTTAAGGGACATTTCCATAAGTGAATACAAATCTGAGCTTTAATTTAAATGTTTGTGATGTGCCTTGGTAAAAATATCACAAGGGTCAAACAGCACAGCGGTGTTCAGCCCCTGCTTAAAGCGCCCTGTTCAGAATGACTAGTTTCTACATCTGTTGAGAATGAGTCAAAAACAAGGTGCAGAGAATTGAGGCACGAGGAGCAGAAACAAAGGCTTTTCAGCGATTTTGCTTTGTTCGATTTCCTCTCCATTGTTGTTTTACTCTGTCAAACCACATCTTTGCACTCTCACATAAACATGGGTCAGACTCAGAAGGAAACAACTCTGAATCGCCTGCTATCTACGTAAGACGTAGTATAAAATCAGAATCACTCGTTTTAATCCTTGTTCTTAGATTTAGGCAGATCACAAAAATAGAGTGGATTGTGTGTGTTGGTAGGCACCAGATCCCAAAATCAGTGTGTTAATCCACTGAACAAGTGACCTTTTCATAATGTCCCCTTTATATAATGTCAAATAGACCTGCATGTTTTGTGTCTGATTTGAAGACATACATTTTACATCTGAAAAAGGGATAACGTCAATAACTTGATAGTTACCTCGCTTACCCTATTTAGAAAATGTAACATATTTAGAACATGTAATATAATTGTAACATTTCACATTAAGTTCAAATCATGACCAACGGTTGGTCATCTGTCTGTAACATCGTCCACTCGTCTGCCCCTCCAACGCACAGCATCCCCATGACTCACTCACTATGTTCCACTTTTCCAGATAAAATCTTTCTGTTAACTCAAGCCAAGTGTCCGAGAGCTGTGTGTGTGGAGCCAATCACCCTAGAGTGAGACCCTCATGCTGCTTATGGAACACTTCCCCTGTCCTCTGTGCCTCAGAGAACATCAGCTGTATTTGGGGAAACGATGCATGAGCACATAGGAGGCGGCGCAGTGGGAGGTGGAAGCAGTAAACCTTAAAAAGCTTTCATTTAGAAAGAAAACAGCCATTAGATTGTGTTTAATGCTTTAAGATGATGTGGCTAACAACTACTAAAAATCTCAAGGCATTTGGATGAAGTTGTACACTTTGCAATAAAATATGAGAATGTAATCACGCTAGAGAACACAGTTTAAATGCTCCACAGCCCCGCGCTGGGTGGCCATAACTGTAACACACAAAAAAAAAAACACACAAGGTAAAGTGTTTTTCTGGGGCAACTACAAATTAAAAGTCACCATGCTCAATGCCAAGCATTGACTAGACAGGTACATATCACCTCAGCACTGGGCTTTGGAGGAGTGTGTAGAGACATGGACCTCTATCCAGTGCCTTGGAGTCAAGTTTGTAATCCAGAATCAATCATTCAATATCAGTACCTGACTTATTAATATTCACATGGCTGAATGTAATCAAATCCATACAGCAATATTCTGTTATAAAAAAGAAAGATGTAGAACCTCAGGAAAACAGATGTTATGTTCTATTGATATTCTTCTACTCATTACAGGGAATATGAATGTTACATATCCAGAAGTTCAAATGTCATCTCACATATGTCAGCTCATAAGAAGTATTCAAAATGATAAATGTTCCATTGACATTTGTTAGCAAATCTGGACCTGTGCTTATTTGCTGGAAATGAGATAGTGAGGCAGCTGCAGTGTTTTTATTTTATCTCAGCCACTGTGTACAGTAATCAGTCAGTCGCTCAGAGACAGTGCGTACTGCTCCCTTAAACCAGGCGTGGGACACACACCCTGCCAGTGACCCTTGTCACACACACCATCGCTCAAACTCACCAGCCCCCTGACATGTCTGATCTGTGTACAGAAACACCGTATGTGACCGAAGACCCCCCCTGTCAGTCTCTATTACATTCCTTCGCTTCATTGCTTTAACTCTCGCTCTATTACCCTTCTGCACAACACTCATTAATCGCGCTTCATTACTTTCAGTTCCAGTCCAAACAGCCATGGACGACATCGAGGATATGCATTTATCGACTTTCATAAGGTTAAAACATTATTAACAAATAATAGAGAAAATGGGACTGAAAACAATAATGGAAGATTGTGTAGACTACCAATCACCACAAAATAAGCAGAACTTCAGATCAGAATCAGAATGGTCTGATATTGAATGATGAAAATACTGTATATCTAATAACACCCCTGGTAAAACATGCTATACATGCTAATATAGTTATATTTCAATGTGCAATTTCATGCTTAAAGACAAAGCACACAAAGACACAAAGGACAAATCATTTCTTTTATTAGTATTACAGACATTAGTCAAAACAGTGGAACGAAACACTAATTACAGAACTACAATTCATTACTTTGTTTAGGTCTTCTGTTATAAACGTATACATCACTTCTAATAAACAGCAGCTAGTGTACGGTGCACAGGACAAATGACACGAGGGAGACAACAGGAACAATACAAACCTCCGCTGTTTGTACAGACAAGCTGCCAGAAAGGCGAGTTAGAGAAATGACACGACCACTCTAAAGCCGACAGGACAGTTTTCATGGTTAGCATAATTACTGTTGTCTGATTAATAAAGTACATTTCAGTCTTGCCTTGAAGCCTGCTGTGTGTGATGCAGCAAATACATTCTGATTAAATGTGTACATCATTTCCACATTAATAAAATATATTACAACAATATAATTATTGCCAAAGTCTTTAAATTGGAAGACAAAACTGTTGGCATAATATATTTTATCCATGTAACGTACACTATGTATCACCTCCCCTGGTGAAATCACTAATCCAGTACAGAATGGAACTCATATGAGCCTACATTTGTAATTCCAAATGCCAAGAATCAGCTAGAGGGGTATAAAGCCTTCCGGCACTGGGCTATGAGAGAGCTCTGGGCTCTCTGGAATGATGTTGTATCCAATACCTTTGAGAACCAAGGCTCTCATGGCTTAATGCAATCAAATCCTCACAGCAATGTTCCATCATGTACTGTAAAGAACAATAGCTGTTACTGCAGCAATGAAGAGCAAACACCCCACTGATTTCTGAAAGAAATGTTGCATGAGCAAGTGTCTAGACACTTTTTAGCAACATAGTGTAAGATAAAATGATGCACACATTTTGAATCAATTTAAAAATATCCTGTCTTTTGTTCTGTACGTTGAACCAAAATACTACAGGGCTTTAAGACTATGTAGAAAAAGATAAAGAGAACGCTGCTAAGTATGTAGAAATGTCCATTCACATAGCACCTCTGACTGTTTCACCTCGCTGAGCCAATCTCTAATGACTTCTATTCCATTTCCCAACAACCAGCTGTGTTTTAGCACCGCTACCCTCCGCCACTGCCACACTGACCATGCACTTACACACACACGACTACATTTCTCTGCCTAATCCTCACAAGACAAACAACATTTCTAAAACAAAAAAAAAAAAAGAAAAAAACATAACATGCAATTAATAAAAACTAGATTATTTGTCATAACTAACTACTTTTCCCAAAGCCATCTGCACCAGAAACAAAAACTGACCAGTGATCCCTTTAACTCGGGACTTTCAGAACTTTACTGACTCTCTCATAGCCCCTTGTTCTAGTTACTTAATGTGTCAAATGTTTTTTTGTTTTTTTTTGGTGACTGTGTTATTCAGCTTTGTCTTGCTGTAAATTAATGAAATGTTAGTGAACAGTAAATTACTGAAGAGCAACAGAGGACACAGTGGGTTTGGATTAGGGCTTGAATTATGTATATAATACATTCAGCCAATGTTAATGGTATGTTGAGTAATCTGTATTAATAAAAAAACACTTTTTATTCAGTTAAAATATGAGTATGTAGTGGCTTGTTATTTGAATAAACACAGGCACTGATACAAGCTTCTGAGAACTGTAACAAGATTTTCATGCTCTCATGGAACTGGCTTGTAACTCACCCACTCACTCACTCAGGATTAGGAACTCCGCTGTAAGGGGGAGCTTTTGTGCTTCAAAACAATGACGCTGTGTCATTATTAATGCTACATACCAGCTTTAAAAGGACTTCAACAGGTTTTCCACCATAGAAAGACAACTGCTGAGTAAAAAGGACATTTAAAGCTTAAATGTGGTCAATAAGCTCTGATTAATAAAACTGCTGGAGTTGACTTTTATGCGGAAAAACTATGGAGAGAGATTAGTCTCAAAATACTTTACAAATGCGTAAATGTTAATCCACAAATAAAACACAAGTCACAAATATGTTTCACTGTTCACAAATGAACACATCACACTCTGTGTCTCACGGTCTGCAATTTGTACAAATACAGTTCATAAACACATGTTTTTGTTTTTCATAGATGTATCACAATTTTATGTGAAAATAAATACATTTGTTTAAATTTACATTGAATATATGTGTAAAGTCGAAGTCTCGAATTTAAAATGTATTTGTAAAATGTAGAATCTGCGTTTGTGAATCAAGTCACTCACGTGTTTTCCGTGACGTGCATTTATTGTTAATTTGCTCTGGCGGGTTTTTGGATTTTGAGACTTTCCTCTCGCATTTCAACCGATCCAAATACAAATGCAGCCTGATCCACAAATGTGGCCAGCAGCCGAACAAGCCACCGGTATTTATAAATGTAAATGTATTTGTACAAATTGCAAACTGTGAGACACAGATTGGGATGTGTTCATTTGTGAACAGTGAAACATATTTGTTTTTTATATGTGGATTAACCTTTACACATTTGTAAAGTATTTTGAGACTAATCTCTCACCGAAAAACCAGCATCACATGGGTCATTCTCACTTCATTCATGCCTTGACGTGTTCACAGAGTGGCGGGGGTGGGCTGGGGTGGTGGGGGGTGAATTGTGTAGGCTGTAATCAGTGTGTGATAGCGTTAGACTGAAGGCCTGTCCTGGTCACTGCGGTCAGATCCAGATGCTGTGTGTAGGTGTGAGGTCATGGCATGTCCTTCCTCTCCGTGGTGGATTCTTTTATGATCTGAGAGAGACAAACCCGTGTCAGTGTAATAAGAGCAGACAGCAGGGAAGCCCCCCATGGCAGAAACCACCACTTTTCACTAACAAAAGGTTCATGCTGAGAAAATCAGCTTAAAATTTAAACATGCAACATTGCACATGCAGGTGACATTATATACATTATTATATATGATGAAAATGATTGTACTGTATATTATAATTATTGTAAAATAATTGTGCACTAAATTTCATTTTATAAGGGAAAAGAAAAACATTTTCACTGTTCAAACATTTGTTCAAGTTTGTAGCGCCCTCTGCTGGTATAAATACATTTAAATCATTGAATTACTTTTCAGACTCTTCCTTTCCTGTTTGTACCACATTAGTGGTAGAATATCAGGTTGATATTTTAATAATAAGTGCTTTATGAATAAAGTTAGTTTTCATTATCATTACCTCTCCATCACGTGTTTCCACAGTTCGGACGACAATGCTCCTCTTCACATGAGCTTCTGGGGTCAGTTTAGTATCCAAACTGGTTTCTGGCACCAAGCAAAGACAGAAAGTATTGTTTCATGACTGTTAACCAGATGTTGTGGGTGTGATGAACCACTCCCAGCAGAGAAGCTCAGGTTATACACAGATGTGTTCCACTGGATGGCTACAATTACCCATGGTTTCTCACTCACCTCTGAACTGCAGGTTGGCAAAACTCTGCACTGGAACAGTGATTCTGAGAACACACACAAATTTTCCATAAAGACCCATTTAGAAGATGTGCATTTATGTGTAAATGAATAAATAAAATGGCAAATAAAATTGGTAACACTTTAAATTACAGCCCGCTAATTACTGGGTAAATACAGAGTATGCACCTGTTAAGTAAGTGAGCAAGTAAAGGGTATGATGCTAGAAATATGTGGGTAATACTTAGTATATCTTACAAACATTTTATAAATAAGGCACGAAACTGTGTTCCAAATCCATTGTACTTCTCAGCATAATTACTGCATTCATTCGTTATCTGTAAGCGCTTATCCAGTTCAGGGTCGCGGTGGGTCCAGAGCCTACCTGGAATCACTGGGCCCAAGGCGGGAATACACACTAGAGGTGTATTATACACACATATACACACGTGTTTTTGGACTGTGGGAGGAAACCGGAGCACCTGGAGGAAACCCACGCGGACACAGGGAGAACACACCAACTTCTCACAGACAGTCACCCGGAGCGGGACTCGAACCCACAAGGTCCCTGCAGCTGTGTGACTACCACACTACCTGCTGCACCACCGTGTTGCCCTCAGCATAATTGTAGATTACAAAATTGAATTGAAAGTATGACAGTTTATGAAAATGATTATTACTGTCATTTTTTTTTATAAATAAGGAATGCAGCTTCTATTTTGAATTCACTGTAGTTCTGAATGTAATTATAGATCTTATAGTGCACCTAGAGAGAAGGACATGGTCATCTACTTTCATTACAGGCACCAGCAGAGTGCCATAGTGCTTTGTACTCATTAGGTTCAGGACATGATTTATCACAATAATCACCATCATATACTTAGGAGATATTTTACACTGTTTAGCTTCTGTGTATTGAGGCATTATATGTACACAGCTGAATATATATGTACATTATATGTACATGTACTTACCCAGTAATTAGTGGCCTGTAATTTAAAGTGTTACCACATAATTACACTAAAATGAACATAACATTCAAACCAGTCTATCTCCCCTCCTCCTCCTCTCACCTGCTCTCCTCTCCCTCCAGCAGTTTCCTGTAGGTGGCAATCTCCACGTCCAGGGCCAGCTTAACATTGAGCAGGTCCTGGTACTCCTGCAGGTGACGAGCCATCTCATCCTTCAGCGTCTGGATCTCATCCTCCAGACGAGACACAGTGTCCTGATACGCTGCTGTCTCTATGGAGAAACGCTCCTCAATCTCCCTCAGCTGCCGCTCCAGAGACTCATTCTACAGAGAGAGAGAGAGAGAGAGAGAGAGAGAATAAAGGCAAGACAAGTGTCAAATGAAAATGTATAGCTTCTCTGTTCCTTCAAAGAAGTGTAGTTGATCAAACAAAACGTGTTTGGTGACTGCAGTTTGCTTCTTTAGTTTCACCTATGGTTTGATTAAACAGAACCCTTGTGTGAATGCTGTGATCTGATGTTAATGCTGTGAAGCTTCAGTTATTAGTTCTGCTGCAAACTCGCTTCTTATGGTTCAGTGATGATGACGGAGAGGGAGAGAGACACAGCTCTACTCTGTTCACTGTTTCAAAGCTTTAAGCTTTACTTAACATTAGTAAGTGTTATTTTTTTAATGTTTTACATCTGAGAAATATACTCTCACAATTCTTCTATAGTCATTGCAGATTTAGTTATACTTCATTAAATGTTTGAATCTGAGTGTAATAGACTCACAGTTCCACGGAGGGACTCCAGGTCGCAGGTCAGGGCCTGGATCTGTCTGCGATAATCATTGGCCTCCTGCTTCGCTTGCCTCAGAGCTTCTGCGTTTCGATTGGCTGCGTCTGTCAGATCTGCAAACTTGAGTGAGAGTCATAATTACTGGGATTGACAGCGTCACAAAACAGAACAGAAAAGAAGTGCGCCAGAGAAAACAGGACAAACCGATGGCACCAATAAAAGACTCCAGGCTTTGTAAAGTGCTTTTTCACAGACACTCAGAGTCCCATTTGTTTAAAAAAACAAACCGACTAAAACCATTCTTCTTGGATTATTGAGATTAAAATTGAGGAATACTGTTTAAAAGGTTTATATGAAACATATGGAACATTGCAGTATTACATATAAATGCTGACATATGTACATATACTAAATGACCAAAGGTTTTTAGACACCACCCCATCCAACATTTCTTCTAAAATGAAGGGCTTAAATACAGTTAGAGCTTCTACTCTGGGAAGGCTTTACAGTAGATGTTAGAATACTATTGTGTGGATTTGACTGCATTCAGTTGTAACAGTTTTGGTGAGGACAGGCTCTGATTTGTTCTGAATCACAAACAGTACTCAAACAAGTCTAAAAAGTACCGGATAGAAATCCATCACTCTAGAGAATATGGTTCCACTGCTCCATTGGCAAGTAGCCCTTCAGCTCAAACCTGGCGTTTGGAACGGTGACCTTAGGCTCATTATTTCTATTACAGGAGTGCCTACAATTGTGTACTAAATATGTTACATATGCATGACCTTGTGTCCAGAAAAGCTACATCAATATTTATATGTTTATGGGTGTATACCTTTGAACGGTACCACTCCTCAGTCTCCTGCATGTTGGATGAGGCCATGGATTCGTACTGAACTCGTATCTCCCTCAGAGCAGCGGTCAGGTCCGGCTTAGAAACATCCACGTCCACATGGACCTGCTGAGCTCTCAACTGCTCCTGGAGCTCCCTCAACTCCTACAGAGACAAAGAGAGAGAGAAAAGGGGGGTGATTATTTAGCACTGTGAAAAAGTGTTGCAGATGGACTGAGAGAATGTAAATGAATGGGGAAGGGGTGACAAGACAGAGACAGTGTACCTCCTCATGGACTTTCTTCAGGAAGTTTATCTCATCCTGTAGAGCTTCAATCTTCCTCTCCAACTGCACCCTGTTTAGAGCCGCCTCATCCACATCCTGAGAGAGACAGACACAGAGACAGAGAGAGAGAGAATGAGAGAGATTCACAGATCCAAGGATTATATTCTGCATAGTTCATATGTGTACGTGTGTGTGTGTGGGGGGGGGGGGTAGTATCAGTGTCACTCACTTGTTTGAAAGCATTCAGGTTGTTGTCAGCCTCTTGTCTCAACGCAATCTCATCTTGAAGTCTGTAATACAGTAGTAAACAATCCTGTTTACACCCTCTACTTGACATGCGTAAACATTACCTAAACAATATTAATTACATCATCTCCTGCATGGCTTTTTAATAGAAATGGGAAAATGACTTGGAAAAGCAGTGATCTGAAAATGGGCTGTTTTTACAGCTTGGTTTCCACATGTGAACTGCTAAAGCTGAGAAGTACACAGGCCTCTTTGAAATAGTCTTATTACAATAATCACAATTTTCAACTGGAAAAATATGACTAAATCAATTTTCCATGATGTCCATGTTCTGTAATGTTACCATTTTGTTTAAATGCACATTATACCACAAGATACAGCCTTATGCTGTTATAATTTATAATTATAATAAACTAAGAGCTTCCTGTCATTTTGTGCTGTATTTGACATTCTGTTAAAACGTATAAAAAACTAAATTTCAATAATTCTTACTGAGGCCACATTTTCTATTCAATTGTATTTAAATGAAAAAGTGTAGAAGTGTGCTCTGTGAAGACGACAAATGCTTAGTTTCACTTGGAAAACGCCCAAGCTGTTGCACACAACTGTAAAGACAGTTCCTCTCAAACAAACACTCAGCATTGATTCCACATGTGTTAAATCAACAGGTTTTGGGGTGTGTGTGTGTGTGTGTGTGTGTGTGTTTGTGTAAGAACCTGATGTGTGTTAATGGCTGGTGTGAGGAGCAGGTGCAGAACAGCGTTCTGATGTGAGAAGATTAGTGTGTGTGTGTGTGTGTCAGATTGAATGAGACATTAGCACATCATTAGTCCTCCACTCTCACACAGTGAGTCACCACTGCCGCCAGTGTTCTCCAGAGGATGATGTATGGAGTACACACCTTCTCACACACACTATACACAAGTAAACACACTTTTATACATTGGAACGCAACACTTTTTTTGAAACTGATTAATCTGATCAGGAAATAAGCAAAACAGGCTTAGGTATACTTTCGCAAACATTCAAGGCATTTCCCTAGAGCCACTACTGGCTCAAACGTGTAACATGTATTCGTCTATGCTGCCTTTCTTCATAGTCTTGTGTTTATTTCTGTAACATGGCAAAGAAGTGCCTGCTTTGCCAGAAAAGTTTAGCGTTAACAAGGGGGCAGATTACACCCACTGCCCAGAAGTGCACACACACAGGCAGAGATGAGGAAACCCAATCAGAATGGAACTAATGACATACTAACACATGTCCAAGCAAGCAGCAGAATAAGATGCTCTGGAGCAGCAGCTCAAAAGCCTAAGGCCACTTCATTCATTCTCTGTAACCACTTATATAGTTCACGGTAGCAGTGGGTCCGGAGCCAACCCAGAATCAATGGGCACAAGGCAGGAACACACCCTGGAGGGGGCACCAGTCCTTCAAAGGCCGACACACACTCACATATTCATTGACACCTACAGACACTTTTGAGTCGCCAATCTACCTACCAACGTGTGTTTTTGGACTGTGGGAGGAAACCGGAGCACCCGGAGGAAACCCACACAGACACAGGGAGAACACACCAACTCCTCACAGACAGTCACCCGGAGCGGGACTCGAACGCACAACCTCCAGGTCCCTGGAGCTGTGTGACTGCGACACTAACCTGCTGCACCATGGTGCCTCCACTACAGCTGTGTAAACCTCAAACACAAAGCACACTGTGGTAGATTCACCTCATTTGTGGCTATGGGAGAAAATATGTATTTATTTTGAGGCAAAATATTGCTTTATTTAGTGCAGAGAAGGATAGCCACCATAAATGAAGCCTAAAACATCTTTGTGTTCTTCTGCATCTTCCGTGTCGAGCGTGAGAACATTTTAAGAGATGGTTGGAGTGTGTGGCTAACGCTAATACACCCACTGTGAGTCAGCGGTGGCAATTGTTTGGGAGTCATTTGCCTAAAATATGGGATGTGTTGCCGGGACAACAAGACATCTGCAAGGTGGGGGTTTGGGGGGCTTTGTTGAGGGGCTATTGTGTCCTCTCACTACCCCCACAGTACCCACCTCTGGAATGAGGAGGGGCAAAGTTTCAGACTCAGGCTTGAAAATGTAAAATGAATCAATAAATTAATGAATGAATAAACGGACAGATGAAAACTTCTCAAGTGCAATTACTTAGTTATAAATCCACACAGACTTTCTCAGAGCATCCAGATTTACTGCTGAACTTAAATCCAGCCTATACACTGCTGCTCTCAAAGCAGCGTTACCCTGGCAACTTCTAACCTATTCACTGAGCTGGGTTTGAATAGATGCATTTCTGTGGCCTCACTGCTAAAGGATTCTTTAGTGATCCTCCCATCTGTCCACTCCTCTGGTGCTTCGAGGTCCTGCAACTGCACTCTTTACTTGTTAAACTGCTCTCGAAATTTTACCACAAGCTATTTGTACTAAAGCATACAGTTTCTCTAAATATGTACACAATGTGACTACATTTTGTTATTAACTGTGGAGGCTGCTGCCCAACAGTTTACTGTATCAAATACTGTATGGTTCTGTATAAAAGAACTAAGCTTAGTTTCTTTTCCAGAAGTGAGTGGTGTACTGTAGTCCACATAGCAGTTAATTCACCATTATTTACCAGTTGATTCTCATCCTTATTCTGCAGTTTCTTCCTCTCTTCTTCTTTCTTCTTTTAAGCAGGTGTTCAGAATGATTTAAAATGGTATTTGGAAGTGGTATTAGAAGCACAGCTCGGGATACTGCATTGTTGCCCCCATTCTAACACCTTACACAATTATCTTGTGCTAAAACCTAATCCGAAACCTTTCATATTTCTTTAATATAAAAGCTCTAAAGATGTCTGGTTCCTATCACAATCACAGTGAACATTTCTGACTTGGTACTTTCACTAGGACTGAGCTTTTCACACCAAACCATCGTGGATGGCTGTGTTTAATGAATGCTTCCTTAATTTTCTTGTGTCGAGCAGAAAAATTCTATTCTGCAAAGTTTATTTTACTTTAACTTTTTTTGAAATTTACAGTGAGAAAGAAATAGTGTTCTTTTCATTGCCAGGCCTTAACAAATCTCTGAATAAGATCTGAGCGAGTTGAGAGAAGAGCTGGAGATTAATTTATGGAAAAATATAAACCACTAACAGTTTTTCGCAGTCTATTTCTAAAATGGCAGATTGGAAAGCATTGGAAGTAAGAAGAAATGTTTGCTATAGTACTGACGAATTAGTACATTTTTGATACTATGTGGCTCTCTAGTCTCAACACTAACTAATCCGCTAACAATCATCAGTTTTAACAAAGACAACGCTACAATGTGGATCAGAGAGGGGAGTGGGCGTTATCCAATACTCTGTCCTCACCTCTGTTTGACTGTGGCAAGGTCAGTGGCGAGGTTGTCTCTCTCAATCTCGAGCCGGGCCTTGCCTGCATTGAGGCCATCCACCTGTCTGCGCAGCTCTCGCAGCTCGTCCTGGTAGATGTCACCCAGGCGGCTGGGCTCTTTGCCCCGGAGCTGGTTGAGCTCAGCCACCAGCAGCTTGTTCTGCTGCTCCAGGAAGCGCACCTTCTCGATGTAGCTGGCGAAGCGGTCGTTCAGCCCCATCATCTCCACCTTTTCGTTGGTGCGGGTCTCACGGTACTGAGCCTTCAGCAGCGAGTCAGTCGAGAAGTCCAGGGACAGGCGAGAAGGAGACGGGGCGCTGGTGGTGGACATGGTCAGGAGACGTGGTGCACTGTGAAGGGACATTCGTCCTCCACTCAATCGGCTGGACAACTGCACTGGAGACCCCCCGGACCCCTGAGGGCCAAAGCGCCTTCGGTATGAGGAGACGACCCTCTGGCTTTCCATGATCAGAGTGCAGAGAAATGAGGTGGACAAGAGGGGATGGGGGGGCTTTTATAGATTTGGAGAGAGCGAGAGGGCGTGTGTGAAGGGAGGAGTAGAAGGGGTAGAGAACTGGGAGAGGGCAGAGGGAGAGAGAGAGAAAGAGTGGGATGGAGGGGGGAAAAGAGACACGACAGAGAGAGAGAAAAGTGGGTGTAAAAAGTAGGTGGGGGAGAGAGAGACTAAGCAAGTGTGGGACAGTGAGAGATAAGAAAAACTGAGAGTCAGTGGGTACAGGGCAGTAAGAGAGGGCAGAGAGAAAGTTCAGAGGAAGGACTGAGCGTTAGGAACAAGAGACTGTGTGGGACAGAGAGAGAGTGAGAGAGAGAAAGTGTGTTGAACAGGGTGTGTGTGTGCAACAAACTGTGCTGGGAATAGTTCTCCAGTCTGGTTTAATATTAATTTTTGTATGAACTGAGACATAGTGTGAATTTATCAGCATTTTCGCATAAGTCAGTGTTAACTGGTGGAATGTGAGCTGATAGCATTAATAAAGTTCAGTTAAAAGCTCTCTCTCTCTCTGGGCGGTGAACTGGGGGCTACATTCAGTCACTAAAATTTCTATTCATCTCTGGAAGAAAGCAAAAAAGAGGCAGACAAAGAGGGAGAGAGAGGGAGGGGGGGAGAGAGAGAATGCCAGTTGTATTTGTCTCTACGTACCTCCTGCTGCTTAGCTCCATCACTACAAAATGAGAGAGAGAGAGAGAGAGAGAGAGAGAGAGAGAGAGACAGAAAGAGAGAGAGAGAGAGAGAGAGAGAGACAGAGAGAGAGAGAGTGTGCGTTTTTAGCTCCGTCTAATTTGTGTTGTTGGGGGAGGGGGTGTTTTCACTACTGTCTGGGTTTTACAGCAGTTTTTTCTCACTCTGGGACTTTAATGATGTCACGGAGCACTGGTGCGATTACGTAACGTGTTGATTAAAAAGAGAGAGGGAGTTTGGCCGGTTGCGAGTCTGAGTCCCTCTTCAATCACACAGAGGAATAAGTGCTGCTGAGTTACTGCACTCACAACAGGTCTGGAAGCCCTATTATGAAAACACGCCTGTTACTTTGACACCAAGATGAATTGTTTATCTTTTTTTGGGGGGTGGATTTTGGTTGCAGCTAATGCTCATTAATGAGTAGATTCATGTGCAGGCAAAACATGATAATACAGGCCAGTACAAATCAGGTGAAGCATTAAGTTCTTTAAAACTTCAACAAATTGAACATCACTGATGAGTTCAACACACTAGCAGCCAATTCTCGTGAGTTAAAAAAAAAAAAAAAGATGCAAATATTGGCTGGCATTGCAGATTGTGGGAGAAGGAAGACCATTCTACACAAAAAAATGTAGACAATAACTAGGACATTTCCATGTCCCAAGATAAAAAATTGCAATCTCCAGACAAAAGGGCTAGTAGCATTATTTATTTTAATAAACTGCTAAATAGAAAATACCATTTATTTGGTGTATTTTACATTTGATTAGCTAATGAATCTATTATGTCCAAAATGTTATTGCCAACTCTATCACAACCCTATGAAGAACCACATAAAAAGTTCCTAGTGTAGTTACAAAACAGTAACAAATTCCCACCTGCCTCATTAGGGAAAAAAAAACAGCTGGCAGAGCAGAATGCAGCCCTAATTCTTAGAAACTGCACTGCAGTTGTGCCAGGTGTCCATAAAAAGTTATTTCTCTTGTAGAATGCAAAATGGCAGTCTCCATTCATCACCTGCCACCAGGATGGGTTACTGAGCAGGGCATTGAGGCATTTTCCTGAGGATTTTTAAGGCCAGGCTTCCAAGGGCCAGTAGGTCAAAGCAAGTGCATGCTGAGCTCTGCTCTCCAAACAGCAGTGTTGAAGAAACCAAGAAATGGCTAGGGCTCAATTAGTAAAATGGATAAAAACAACAGGATTTCAACTCTCAATGCACTGGTCCTGTCATCAGGAGATTATGAGATCGATACCCTGTGATGCCTTAGCTTTCTGGGGCCCAGAGTCCAAGAGCACAACTCATTCTGCCTGGATGGAAAGGACAACCCTGCATTTCCCTTTAATTCAACATAATTCATCAAGATACTAAACAATCCAGCTGTCTGTTAGCTATCAGAACAGAGCTGAGCAGTGCTCCCCTCATAGTGCGTTGATCTCTAGTGGCACTGTTCTAGCAGCTGTCAATAAGGAAAATGTGTCTGACTTCACACACCTCACAGGAAGACAACTACTCACTAATGCTGTTGTGCCCAAACGCAATAAAATCCTCAGAGAAATGTTCCAACATCTAGTGTAAAGTCTTCCCAGAAAAACTAAATGTTTCTGCAGCAGCGAAGGACAAATATTCCTGATAAACATGATTACAGGAATGTTGGCTGAGCTGATATCTGAAAAACCTTGGGCCATGTAGTGTACTTGCTACCGTTTACAGTGTTGTGATGAAAGACTGTAGCAAAGCAGACTGCGAAGGTGACATTCAGAGAGCTGGGTGATCCACCAGACTGAACGCATCACACACCCTGCTATCATTGTCTGGGCAGATTTATGGGAAATGAGGTCACCAAAGGGCAATGCGGATGGCCTGAAAACTGGATGTGCTTAGAGGCTCTGTTGTCCATAAAACTTAGGGCAGTGGTTCTCAAAATGTGGTGCGTGAATGAAGCATCCTGAGGTGGTGCACCAGGTGACATCTGAAAGTTTAAAACATTCACGAAAAAGGATTCACAGAATAATTGAAAGTCTAAAGTTTTCTTGTGTAAATTTCACAACCTCTTTCAGATTTTTCACAATTCTATTTAAATGAAATTAATTTGTGTGGTGCCTGGAGAATTTGGTTTGAGAATAGGTGATACCTGGTCTAGAAATTTTGATAAAAACTGGCTTAGGGTTTTGACCACAGAGGTGTGAGGAGAAATGAATACAGCACATTCAGAGCACAATTACATATGCATGAGGTAACAATAAAAACTAATGACCAATATAGATAATGTAATATAGAAATATATACATAATGAAGGTTGGGTGGCAGGTAGTGTCGCAGTCAAACAGCTCCAGGGACCTGGAGGTTGTGGGTTCGTTTCCCGTTCTGTGAGGGGTTGGTGTGTTCTCCCCGTGTCCGTGTGGGTTTCCTCCGGGTGCTCCGGTTTCCTCCCTCCCACAGTCCAAAAACACACGTTGGTAGGTGGATTGGCGACTTGTCCGTAGGTGTGAGTGTGTGAGTGAATGTGTGTGTGTCTGTGTTGCCCTGTGAAGGACTGGCGCCCCCTCCAGGGTGTATTCCCGCCTTGCGCCCAATGATTCCAGGTAGGCTCTGGAACCACCGCGACCCTGAATTGGATAATCACTTACAGATAATGAATGAATGAATGAATAATGAAGGTTGAGTAATTTTCTATGGAGCACAGGCTCCATATGTTAACTTCAATTGTCAGCATAAGACAATTGAACACAATTCTAGGGTCTTAATGAAACACAAGTGATATGCTTTAGTCAAAACACCAAAAGGATCAAATACCACAATAGCATTCTCCCTGTCTAAACAGCCCTGTTCAGAACGGTCAATTTCAGTACACTAAACACCTCAGTCAGTGACCCAAGGTGGGGTTTGAACCCACAACCCCAGGAACTTGGAGTTATGTTCAGGGATTAAAGAAAACGTATTCTATATTCACATGTGTTCAGGTCAAAAATGCAGAGGCAGTGTGTTTTTATTTCATCATATTGTAAAACCAGACATGACAACAATGACTTTAAACACTGCTAACAGCCGCAGTATTAAATAACTTTGCTACACCTGATACCTGTTTCAGGGTTTCTACAGGTTCTAGCGGCTATGACTCCAGAAGTGGAGGATGAGGAGGTATCAGAAAGAAGAGGCTGTGATTTCTCACTAGAAGCCCCGAGCACCGATCACAAAAACATGTTTTGCACTGCATTGATATCCAGAAAAACCTCATTCATGATTTTCCCCAGAATTTACGCTTTTATAAATTAGGATCTGTAAATCCTTGATAGTTTCTCCTGCGTTTCAAAAGTTTAATTCTCTTTTTCCAAATGTTCGCTTGTTCTAATACTCTGTTATTCAAACGCACATTCAAGGTGAAGTTCACCATTGTAATCAAACACTTTATAAAAGTCAGAGGATGTTTTCTCATCATGTGCTGCTCACCTGTCTGCTTGCATGCTTGAAACCTGCCAAATATTTTTACTAAGGCCTTGTGTCAATAAATGGTTAAAAAAAAAAATTAAATTAAATTAATTTAAAATAAATTAAAAACAAAAGTGTCTCATGGCAGAGAAAAGGCATCTGGAGATTTTTTAGACAAAGGAGACAACTCCAAACGTTGAAAAGCACCAACCGAGATGAGGATATTGCTCTATTCCTGCTCCACAGGTGTATTGGAATATACCACAGGGAATATTGACATATTATTGCTGTTTCGATTTACAGCAATGTGGAAATGTTTCCGAATTCAAGAGTCCATTACTGCAAAGTGCAAAGGTTAAAACTTCAGCCACCAACAAACAACAGTGATGTTTTCCCCTAAAATATACCATTCCACCTTAAAACATGTGGAGCTTCTGCATGTAAACAAACCAGAGAGAACAGGGTATCCTCACAATCATAGGCATTGCCTTTAAGATATCTAAACACACACCACGTCATCAACAGTCAACTTGACGTCCCTGATCCGGGAATGGCTGACTTTGACCCGTGTCTGACAGCAAGAACGTGCGACCCTGACCGAGGATTTCTATTCTAAAAATATAATTGCTCACTGCAAAAAAAAACAAAAACAAAAAAAAACACAATACCCACAGATATCTTGTGCAAGCAATAATGGCAAGCTGTAGATGTGGGAGGGAGTGGTGAGACCTTGAATACAATTCTCATTGGTTTCCCCATCAGCTTAAATGGGGCCTGAAAATAGGAGTGGTCAGAGAGCATTAGGGTGAACATTGGTGTGAGGAGAAGGCTAAAAGCGCCTGTGGAGTGATGGAGTGTCTCCACTGTACGTCCGGCCTTGATGTGTGAACTGTTTGGAGTTATAGAGCCAGGACTAGTGTGCTACCATCATCAATAAGAAACACCTCACACCTCTGAGTGGAATCCTGCAGGAGACAGCGTGGTTGCCTTAGAGGCTGTAACTGAGGGAATTCTTTTCAGAGAGTAAACATTTAAAGAGAAAGACTGAGAGTGAGAGAAAGAGGAAAAAAGAAAGAAAAAGAGAGGTTGTCTAAGTCTAGAGTCAAAAGTTTAAAGCCGCAAGTCAACCCAGTACAGTACGACCATTTTCCAAAACAAACTCTCTCTGCTAACTCCTTCCAGCTCCCAGTTTTCTGTTCTCAAATAACCTTCATTCTCTCTCCTTTCATTTTGTTTTCTCTTTCTTTTCACTCCTTCAGAAGTCACTGAGCTCAGATGTAGTGTCTGATGTGTGAATGAATGCTGAGAACATTTACTGAATGCTAATGCTACATCTACCGAGTGATCACTAGCCAAGGCAAAGCCACAGCCAGACTACCAGACTACTCTTAGCACAATTACTCTCACACAGTACTAGTACATAAATATGGTCAAACTTTTGTGGACACCTGCTCATTAAAACATTTCTTCTAAAATGAAAGGCAATATTCCTCTTTGCTAAAGCAACTAATCATCTATAAATGCTCTAGTGTAGATACTGGAGCATTGTTGTGAGTTTTCATTGCCATTCAGCCAAAAGAGCACTTATTTTGGAGCATTACGGATGATGGATTATCAATTCTGCATCACAAACACCACTCCAACTCATCACAAAAGGTGTTAAGTAGTGGAATCAACACTTCACAGAACCTCCACACACCAATGCTGGAAGCATCATACCCCTCTAGACAATGCTAGGCATTGAGCGTGAGGGCCTGAGGTATCAGGTCATGTTGAGTTAAATAAACTCATAGAGACAGTAACGCTGCAGGCCAGCAGTGGAAGGGTGAGTGTAGACAGAGGCAGGGACAAATTGCATAGATTCAAAGATCCACACATAACTGGATGTAACTTTGTATTAAAAACAAAACACTTCATATAAAATTCAGATGATGTTTCCTCACCATTTGCTGGTGGTCTAATGTGTTTGCGAGGCCCCAGTGTCTGTAAATGAGTAAAAAACAAACTGTCTTGGCCCAGAATGCTAGGCTTTTTCTCAATCTCTGCGCATGGCAGAGGTATTTGGGGTTTTTTAGACAATGAGAAGAACTCCAAACACTGAAAAGCACACACAGAGATGACGATAGTGCTCTATTTCTACTCCATAGGTGGGTAATATTGACTTATTATTGCTGAATAAATTTACAGACAAGTTAATCTTCAGCCACATACAAACAACAGTCATTATTCCCCTCAGACATACTGTTCCACCTTAAAAGATACATGGCTTAGAACTGCGTTTCCCCACAATTGTAAAATTGAGGTTTTTGTTTGGCTGATTTTGGAAATAACCTCAAAACCTGTAATTCTGATGAACAGGAATGAGTTTTTAGAGGACATTCAAAGTCCAGAGGAGGACTTTAACACATGTATAATGAGTAATGAGTATTCCTTTAATCTTCTCTAAAATACCTAGGAAACCTGGATGCAGTTTTGACGTGGTGTGATCTAAGGCCTTTCACTCAGACGAATGGGAGTCAGTGCTGGTAGACTGTGGGGGAATGGAATGACTCAGCACTGGATCTTCCAAGCTCTAGTCCACTCACAAAGCAGTAGACAGACCCCCTGGCCTGCCTCAATACCCTGCCTAATGCTGAGGAAGAACTGGCCTGCTCCAGTTAAACAGGGCCTAGAAAAACATCTACACAGCCCCGATTACGATACTGTATAAGACAGAAAAGAAAAAATGCTATTAAATATATTTTTACATGTGTCTTTTAAGCTGATAAAACACACAAGTAAATGGAGACTAATACCTTCGGTGTGCTAAACTGGCCTCATTGTCAGGATTCTGCTAGTTGCATTCTGACTGGCTCTCTGTACATCTGCGTATATATATCTGTGTATTGATTTGTACTGGTCCAATGTGTACACGTCACGCTAAAACAGACTTCTGATTGGTCCTTTGCGTGCAAGTCAAATTTCTTTTCCTGCAGCAGTAGTTCGTGAACACATTAAAAAACAAAAAAGTACCCGACTCTCCCTTGAGAGATGCTAAATAATGAAAAACAAGCATAAGTGTGGAGATACGTGTACTAAATAAATATGGAGAAAGAAATAAAGAAACCAAGTGAGAACCAAGTGAAAGTGACTAAAACCTATGTTCCTGCTTCTCACTACTGGGTTTCTCGCATGTGGTTTAGAGAGGCTTGTTCTTAACAGGGACTGAAATTGTTTGTTCTAAACAGAGATGCTGTTTGATCCTTCTGGTATTTTGACCAATGTAGGTCAGAGATATTTAATAAAGAAACCAGAACTGCCTAAACTTGTGGAAAGGGGTAATGATTACACTTGCCTCAACTCATAACAGGATTGATCCCTTTTTAAATTTCCAAATATTTTGCCATTTATCTTTAGGTATTGATTTATACAAACAGTCCAGATTTTCATGCTTCGGTTTTGAGATGCACAATGGCATCGTAGTTGTGTTGTCATCAACAGATACACTCACTATACAGCCAAAAGTTCTGGACATCTATTCATTTGTTTCTTCTAAAAGGATTTATCAGTGCTTCATCGCGGCAAAGGATGCAGTTGCACTTCTCCACTTAGTGTTTTATACCCCTCTTGGTCAGCCCTGTTCTATGGGAATTAAAAAAAGTGGGTGCAACTGAACTCAGTGTTAGCACTGGAAGCACCTACAAATAGTTGATGTTGCTATATATATATATATATATATATATATATATATATATATATATATATATATATATATATATATATATATATATATATATATATATATATATATATATACACACACACACAAACCAAATACATTACATCAACATCAGTGTGAATTAAATGGAGTCCACGGCTCTGGAGAACAGCAGTCTTTTCTCGCAAACTCCCAGGAGCCATCAGACTGTATCTGGATCAAAAAACAGAGCAATAAAGCAGCAATAGCAAAGCCATTAGGCCGTTTACACCAGTCACGTAAAGGAACCTTTGTGTGGGTCTCCTACCATCTGAGGTTAATGTGTCTCTCTTTCACTCCATCTACCCTTTTATTTCTGCAAGAAAAACGGAGGAAAAAAGACATCAACTGAGCAGCTTCTTTACGAGAGACACAATAGAGTCTATTCATAAAGTCACTCAGTTATTTAGTGCTTCTGCAGCTTTACACTGACTCCAACATGAACAGAGACAGAGATGGCCCTGCCAAGCAACTCAGCAACTTACTGTCAAACAGGATACAACACACACACACACACTCACACAGAGCATAAACACTGGGAAGAACAAGAAAATAGGACAGTGATTTGAGTAATCAACCAACTGTACATGGAGGTAAATAAAAAACCCTAACCCACACCAACACAATAATTTCAGACTTTTTTTTTTTTTTTTTTTTTTTTTTTAAAGGCCTTGAAAAAGACATTATTTACAGCAATTGTGTGTCTGGCAATGTATCATTGGTGAAGCTTTTCCAACACAAACAACAACACCACCCTCACTGAGCATACAGTTATTTTATTAAAAGTAAATAACTTTGATACATTGGACTTTGCACTGCAAGTCCCACGTCAAGATACATATTCGTATATATTTAACCTATTGGTCCATAATCTTTTGCTTACCCCAGGGTTTTACAAAATTCACAGAAATAAAGAAACTAAAATTTTCTGACTCTCCATTAAGGCCGGATCTGTAAGACTGGTTCAAGACCATTTCCTAGCTGCCCAAAACACGTAGCAGCCATTTTACATCTCACCCGATCCCTTAATAATTCTTTGTAGGAGGTCAAAATAACTTTCAGAATAATAAGAGTTTGGCAGAAAAAAACAAAACAAAATAAAACAAAAGCAGACACTGCTTGGGCAGAGCATGTTTGTGCCCGTGAGATGGGCACCTGTCACTCAAACCCTGAGCTAAACAAAGTCGTCGAGCTGAGTGGAACGCTGTTCTCTGGGGCTGACCAGCTCTTTTACATGAGCATCAGCTCTTTGTCTCACTCCATCTCATAGCACTTTCACACAATACACCAAGTCCCCACTTTTAACATTATACAACCTCATTCCAAAGCAGGTACAAAACATCCCAAAACCTTCTGAATCTCTCTCTCTCTCTCTCTAGTCTGCATTAGGCTACTATACAACATGTAGCAGTCAACAATTTCAATATTCTATCTGAAAAACTAATTCTCTAAACAGTGTATGGAGACGTATGGAGTTTGCTGTCAAATGACTTTTTGAATTCATCCCATCAGAGTAAATTTGGAGGAGAGGGAGATCTGCTATGTGCCTTTTCCTTAAGTAACTGTAAGGCTTTATATTTCACAATGAATTACTGAACTACAGAAATAATCTGTTATAGCCTAAAACATAACTGCTGTCAGGGTCAGGTTCCATTTCTAACCAACAGTCAAACAGGACACATGCACAAGAATAAGCACACACACACACACACACACACACATATAACAGGTTCCGGCTGGGCTCAGATCAGAGACAGGTGAAGCCGCCAGAGTCAGTTTTTCCACTCAGAAAAGAAATACGCTGTAAAATCTCTGCAAAACCAGCTGCTTACATGATTTCATTTCTTTTTTTTTTTTCCTTTCGGTTTCTAACTTGTCTCAGATTTCATATTCCAAAAGACATCAATCCATTTCAAATAGTCTAGAGTCCATATATAAAAATATATATTTGTACATGAATATTTGTGTATATAAAAAGATGGCAGAGCACTAGGATATAAATAAAAATTTCACATTATGACAAATTTGGTAAAATATGAAAAATTTGGTAAATACAACAACATTCATTTTACAAAAGTGCATCTGATCCAAGAGAGTTCAAAACACCGCCTCATCAGGCACAACACTTTTATACACTTTTCCAAAATCTCTTTCAAATGGTTTTCAGAAAGACAAAAAAAAATAAAAAATAGATTGTAATCCTAATGTGCTTTAAACCTCCTTAGCCAAACCATACAGTATATAATCTGGCAAGTAACATGTCTACAGTCCTTTCATGTTATTTGGCTTATTCTCACACGTAGTAGCTGCTTCTAAAGCACTCTGATGGTGCCCTCTACAGGAGCCAACACAATGCAGTGTAGCTTAACTCTAAAAAAGAGTAAAAAAACAAATGTCTTGATCAACATTAAATTTGTTCTTTTGTTTAGTTTTTCTGAAGTCTGAAAACATCTTCATGTATCAATTCTCAGGTACTTTGGAAAAAGAAGAAGACAGGCATTTACTGTCTGTGCTAAATCTACATACCCTGTCACAGAGAGCATTTAGTCAAACAACAGCCTTTAAGTTTAAAGGCTGTGCTGTAAAATCTGAAACGCAGCCAGAGTATGCTGTATCGTGCAGCAGACAACAAATGGCTGAACAGATAAGTAAGCCAGTGCTGGCATGACCCCAAAAAGGAGTTTCATCTTAGGTCTCTTTCACATGTACTACCCCTGTGTGTGGCATGAGCAATGTGGCATTGTTACTGCAGATACAGATATGCATGCCATACATGGTAGGCTTCCAATCGTAAGTGCTTGAAATTGATTCTACCAAGGAAGAATATCTGGAAACTGGTTTTGGTTTAGCAACTGATACAAAGCTAACAGCAATCTATTACTGGAGTTTTTAGAATTTTAAGGTATGTAAGTGCATTCTAATTGCAATATGACATGTGTTTGGAAATATTTCAGTGTTTGTGATAAGGATGTAAAAAAATGTAGTCTGGAATAGAATAGAAACCACTCCCAGGTGCGAAGAACTACTTGCACAAGAAATTTTGTTTACATACTAGCTCAGATTTTCACTGCTTACTTTTTCCTATATTCTGTAAAACCATACATTACTCACAGTCGTTTTTCAGCAAAATACTACTGTCATAAACCAGTCAAACAGAATCATTTATGAAAACTGACCAATAAAACTGTTACTGAAGTTCTTCTCATTGGTTTAAAAAAATGTGCTGTTCTAACGCACATATCTTCAGTCAGCTATTTCCACTTCTCATAACAATTTAAAAAGCCAGCTTGACTGTAAAAGAGGGTTTTTTTAATATACAAATAATTGTTTCAGCATATTCTTTTCTATCTAAATGGTAACACCATTAGTTCAGAATGGTCGCACCATTAGTTAAGAGCATTATCAGAGTAGTTTTAAAGAGTAATGTTATTTAAATTTCAGCTTAAATGTGGGTAATAAGTAGTACGGGAAGTGCTAATGGATTCATGCATTTTTTGGAAAAAAACATTATACAACTCATGTCACTGCAGTTCATTTAGGTTTACTGTAGTCTTTACAGTATTTTTGAGATTGTGCTACAAATAAAAAATATATAGGCACATGTCACTTCATGGAGGCTGTGCTGTTCATAGTGAGTATGAACACTCTAATCTAGTTGTTCCATGTGCAAAATATAAAGCAAGTGATGCCACAGAGAGGTAGCAAGTGTGAAACAGGCCTTACAGTCCCATGAATTCTTTGAAGAAACTAGCACAACCAAGAGAGCACACAAGAATATTACTCCAACTCACTAAAATGCAAGACTTTGGCAGAGGTACAGATACAACACTGGCAGCTTAAGAGGAAGTCTCTAGGTCCCACAACAGATCCTGGAGGTCATGACTTTGAATAAAATTAAACTCAAATCATAAATCATTTACCTTCCAATTTGTATAAACTACATAAAAAAAAACATTCATGGGGTATGATGTTTTGTTGCTTGCATGCCCTTCCACGGCTGTCTGAATGTTAAGCAAACCGCATTAACCTTGTGTTTAAGAGTTGAAGCTTTAGCACCCTGGATTCTTAAGGCACTTTACAAAGTACAGTCTAGTAAAAAACAGTTCAAATTATCTACCATTTTGTCGCCACTCACCACTGACTTGCCTGTTATAGCACTTGATTGTCCTTTGTTGCCCACTGCTGTCATAGAGTGAACATGGAAAGATTGCCCTCTACAGACAGATTTAGGAAGGAAATTTGTTTGCTGCTGACTGGATGATGGCAGGTCAGATGTTTTATTCATGATGAGGTACAGACTGTCTTCGGAGCCATGGTTTGTGATCATTACTTGAGTTTTTGGACAGATAGCACTCCATACAAGAGTTACTTTGGGAAAGTGTATTCATTAGCAGAGGATCTGAGAGAAAGGGTGTCTGAGCAGCTCCTCTGCACTGGGCCTATGCTTGGCCTCCACAAAGATGCGGCGGATGAAGTCTCGAGTCTGCTCCGAGATGTAGGAGGGCAACACGGGATTAGTGGGTTGAGTGGCTATTTTAAAGATAGCCGCCATGGCCTCATATTCCGCCCAAGGGGGCTTCTCCGTCAGCATCTCTACAACAGTGCAGCCGAGGCTCCTTAACACAGAAAACACACATTACACACACAAACAAAGACAAAAATGTCATCACACAGTATCACATGCATTTGACTTCATTCCAGATGAAAATGCTTTCAGTTAAACTTTGCAGTTAAATAAAGCAATACGTCACGAGAGGCCATGCAGGTGTTTTTGGTACAATGAGAAGCAAAAGTGGCTAAAACATCTTTCAACATGGTAAGACCGGTGTAACGTTGAGTCGCTTATTGCATTTATAAAATGGTAGTCAATATAAAATATTGTAAAATACATCTATATTCAATTAAATAAAAATAAAAATATTCACAATAAACTATTCTTACACCACACAATGCAGTCCATTAACAGGGAGCAATAATGCTAGGCGACATGAACACGAAAGTTTAATATTGCACAGCCAGTCCTCTGAAGGCTTTGAAGAGGAGTTGAAAAACATTGCTTTTGTCCTCTTTCTGAAGGGCCACGCTGTTCAGGAAGAACTGACTAATTCTGACTATGTTTAATAAAGTGTCATATTATGATATTCAGATGTGGTGAGGTGGTCATATATGAGTGTGTATATCGTGTATTTTACAACAGATTCAGTTCAGTTCAGTCCATCCAATCAGATTTAAGGATAGGAACTAAATGTTTTATGAGCTCCCTTTTAAGGTAGTAAAAGTCAGTGAGAATATATGGGTAATTTTTTGGAGCAGCATTATGCGTAAAAACTTATCGATAATGGATCAATCCCATGTGACTGATACCTGAACCATTTACTATAGTCAGTAAGGGTGTGCACACTGATCCAGCATATTGGATTGGTGCTATCTGCTAATATACTTGCACGCAAGTCAACAAGGCAAAGAAACACTAACTAAATCCATTGTGAGTTCATCGTAAGTACTTCTTAGCTTCTTTACTGGGGTGAAAGGAAGAACAATGGCAGACAAAGCTGTTCATACATACACAGGTCAGATCCACAGGGCCTATCAAATGGCTGCCTATAAGACAGCGGAGGCTGCACAGGAATGTTTTGGTGGAAACTTTCCCCTACAGAGCTGTTGACAATTAAGGGGTGTTTTTGCTGGCTGAAGCACTGAACACTAATAGAACGAGAGAGAGAGCTCTGTATATGTGCAAGTTTGAGATGAAGCGAGCGGGAGAATATGTATGCTTAAGACTGTTTGTGTGTATGTGTGTGTGTGTGTGATTAATTCAAGCTATCGTTCCCTAAAAAGACCCCTTGACACACTAACAACCCGGAACATTCCGGACCACTGTTATATGCCCACTGGCTGGCTCTTGGCCAGCCATGTCCTTCAGCTGGTGGGTCACATGACATTGTGAAGGAGAATCCCTTGACCGCAGGTAACTCCTCCTACTTAGAGTTTGTGTGAAAGTATGGCCCTGTAGTTTATTCCCATCATTAAAAATACACTACTCCCTTTCCCCTTTAGACATCTTTATTTGAATCGTTAAATTTATTACTTTACCCTTTAACAAGTGTCTTTTTTCTTTAAAATTCCCACCTTTCACTTTCCATTTTACCTCTCATAGTTATGTTGGCTGCTTAACCATAAAATGTGTTATTACGTCAGATCATGCTTATGACTAATGCTCATTTTCATTCCTCACTCAGATAAGTGGAACTGTTCCACTGTTTCTGTATTAAATGCACACTTACATAGGCATCAAACACTGCTCGTTCACCCTTTATGGAGAGGTATGTTCAAACAGACACATTTAAAGTTCCCTAGATTAGTTTTAATTAGTTCCCCTTTGTTCACCCTTTCATTCTCAGTGATTAAAGTAGAATACAGAATTTTAAAGCACTACTGGAGCTGGATTTGTTTTTCCCATAATATAATTTTACGGGACATGACAGGCTGATTGGTAAGAGAAAAAGTATTTGTGAAATGTCACACAAGTCCCAGAGAGAGTTTAGATGTTCATGTTAGGGTTATACAAATGAACACACTCGGTAACAATAAAAACACACAGGTTTTTGTTATTCCATTGCTATGAGATGAATTGGAAAAATAATTTAAAGACAATTACTGAGGGACTTTCAGGTCCTGCCATTTGGAGGACAACTTGCTCCATAATTATTAGGCTGCTGTCAGACTGAAAAACACTACACACACACTTTACACAGGAATGTGAGGGAAATTTTTGTTGGTAACCACTTAAATTACACAAGCTTCTCAGGCAAACTCCAGCTCCATTAAACGTGTTAACTGATTAGTACAGCTTAACTCTGGACTTACCATACATCAGCTTTACGGCCATAACCATCCCCACTTATAACTTCTGGGCTCATCCAGTAAGGGGTCCCTGTGACTGAGCGAACTCCTGTACTGGACATGCAGATGGTCTGTAGGCGCTTGCTGGCCCCAAAGTCTCCAAGTTTCACGTTGCCTGCAGAATCTCTCAAGATGTTGGCACCTAAACAAAGCACAAAACACAACAGCACGAGAGAGGACACAATATTAAACATTTGCATATCAAGGTATTTCAGCTTTATTATAAGCAAAATAAGTTCATTGTCCATCCTTATTGTAAGAATGAATGGTGGTTAAAAAAAAAAAGTTACAACGTTAATGTTCTCCAAATTCCCAGGTCTTTGCAAAAACCTAAGACTTTTTATTCAGCAAAATAACTGCAAACAGTTGGAGACCCCAAGTTACCGTATTAAGAGATTGGAATACCGGACCTGTCAGCAGTTAAATCTTTTTCAACACAAGAATGATTCAAATATGTGAAAGACTGGACTACATAGTACCTTTGATATCCCTGTGGACAATCATATTACTGTGCAGGTAGGACATGCCCTCCAGGATCTGCCTGGTGTATTTGCGAGTCACATTCTCTGTCAGGGCCCCATAGGCCTTCAGCTGGTCTTTAACTGAGCCCTGTGTGGAAAAATGTGGTAGAAATGATTCACAAAATATCAAAATAAATCAAAACTGACTACTGTTCTTTTGGGACAGAAGGTAATCAAAGTTGCATTACCTAACTTACAAAAAAAAACCTTAAGTGGAGAGACATATACAACTTTTGTTCTCCAATATGTTTCTCATTAATGCACATGCAAAAAAGGCATTTCTGACTGGTAATTTACTCTTCTCACCAGATTTGTAGTGTTATTTTAAGTTTTAAATTGATATTAAAATAGCATGGTTTATCAAACCAAAAGCTGAAAAATAGTTTTTTGTCTCGATATCTGCATTCACAAAATTCACAAAAACCTTCAGGCTCAAAGAAACCTTCAGTTCTAAATACTAATCTGCCCTGCTTAGGCCAACGAGGATGTGAACAATCATCAAATATTCAGGAAACAAACAAATATTCAGGAAACAAAAGGTTTAGTGGAACTATCACCAGGATCGGTTAAAATAGGGTTAAGCTGCAGAACCCACCCCGGGCATGTACTCCATAAAGATAGTGAGGGTCTTCTCATTGTGGTCTCGAAGGCAACCATAGTACTGCACAATGCGCTCATGGTGAAGATTCTTCAACAGCTGAATCTCGCACTCCAGAGTGCTGACCTCCTGCAGGGAGACAGCAGGAAAAGAGGAAGATATGGTGGACTTCAGTAGAAAACAGAGTTCAACCTCAGGCTTTTGGGGTAAAGAGAGACAAAGTTCTGAGCACAGTGCACAAGTGGATTAAAGGATGATAAACACCAAAAGGTGACCCTGTAACATAAACCTGCCATTATTTTTGTGTATCAAGGGAAAAACAAGACCCTGAATAAATGTGTTTAAGTGTGCATGAACACCACAGAAGTTAAATAAACAATGAATACATCTAATTCTCCCTGATTCCAATCCCAACCCCCTCTCACAAACATACACACTCTCACAGATACAGGAAGTGACAGTGCGTGTTTTTGCTGTGGCAGACAGGAAAAGATTTAAGAGAGTGGGGGAAAAGCAAACAGGAGAATGATATGGGGACAGAAAACTGAAAATAATTAAAAAGAACAAAAAAATAATAAAAATAAAATAAATACTACTATAGTCTTTTAATAACTAATAATAGCTAAAAACTGTTACACAACTGCTGCTTCGGAAGAATATTGATCAGTTTTGTGCAGTAACTACTAACTGCAGATAATGTGTTTGTACACTGTATTTCTTTTATTCTACATATGGACAGTGCCAGACCAATGACCTCCGGGGAACATTGTGCAGAGGTTCATCAAAAACATGTTTTAGCTTTAGGACAAATGGAAAATTCTGTCAGCGGTGTGTTTAAATGTTACATACCTTGCTGGTTTCAGGGCTGGCTGGGTCAAACTGGACCTGTTTGGCAGCAAGTTCCCGGCCTGTGTCGACGTCATAACAGAGATAAACTCTACCAAATGCTCCCTGCCCCAAGAGTTTCCCTCTCCGCCATGTCACTGGTGCCGTGGGGGCTGGGGACACAAACATTTCAGATAAAACACACAATAGACACAAACAATAAACAATGTAATGACGTTAAGCAGAGGCAGCATGTAACAGCATCGCATAATGCATATTATGCCCACAATCCACACACACACACACACACACACACACACACACACACACACACACACACACACACACACACACACACACACACACACAACCCTATGTTATACATCAGCCATTCTTTCTGTTCACGTCTAACATCAAGTACAACAGAGCCTGTTTGTCAAATGCTCAACCAGCTGCTTTAGGAGTTTTGGGAAAATCCAAACTTGAGAGCAAACCGGGATTCATAAGCTTGGACCAGCCACAGATAATATCTAATTTATTAGGTATTTGAAGCATGGTTTTCAGTTTCATATATTAAGTCTCAGTACCTTGCAGTTATAAAATAACTACTAAATTATGAGGTTAAGCCTGTTTCCTTTCTCTCTTTTGTGGAAAATGAAATACAATCTGTCTGGAGTAGACTGAACACTTAGGATGAGTTTTAGGATTCTCTTACACTTATGAGGAACAGGGCGTTCCTGTGGACGGAGTCGGGACTGGGCATCCATCAGCTGCCATGTGCCCAGACTTTCCTCACTGCCGTTGAGAGATCGGCGAGACGGCACTAGTGTGAATAGGTTTCCCTGAGGGCGCCGTATCCGGGGAAATGTGCGCCGACCTGAGAACGCAAAGGCACAGGAAAACACAAATTAGGTTAAAGGCAGGAGACTGTGTCTGTTTGTTTTTTCAAAGCATCTGTAACTGTCTCTCGCTACCTTCACTGTGGTCTTTGTGATGCAGGGAGACATGATATCTCCGTGGGTACGTTCCTCCTTTCCCAACGACCTTGTCATATACATGGTTTTCCCGATCTGGGACATTAGAACAGAGAAGACATCAAACACATATGTACAAGTTCTACTAGTACAGAAGCTACATGAACAAAGTATTGGTACTGATATTATATTGCTACATATTGCTTCCATTCTTTTCGCTTGAAATATATTAAAACCAATAGTTTGCAAATGTTCTTTTGCTGAGTTTCACAGATATCTTCAATCAGTCTTCTGCAGGATTATTGAAATAGTCAACTCTACGATAAAGATTAGTAAACACCATACAGTGCAGCACTAGCACAAGACATGAGCATGATAATGAATAAGAAGGAAATTGAACTCTGAATTACTGGCAATGGCGATGTCTATGCACTCACCTGCACAGTCCTGTCTGTTGTCAGGATAACTCCTGGCTCTGTGCATGCGGGATTTCCTGAGTGAGGGACTAATGAGAGACAAGATCCAACATGTGAATCGGTCTATCGCTGATTTAATTCTAACACTGTGTGTGAAAACATTGCGTATTCTGACCTGTCTGAGTTGCTATCAAGGGACTGGCAGCTACCAGACACAGAGTTTTCTGCACTGCTCCATGGATCCAGGACCTGAGGACACAGCAAATTTTATTCATCTACTAGTTTTTCAAATATTTTTGTAAGTAAAAGTATTAATTTATGTCTACAAACTTCTAAATAATATATATGAAAAAGAAAATATTAATTATAAAAGTATCATTTTTGAGTTTTGTAACAAGAAAAGCTTGCAAGCTTTAAAATATGCTGCAATTAAAAGATCTTTTATTCTATTTAAAATTAATATTTGCAGAAAATGATGTTGGCAATATTTTGCTTCAGACACCGTATTTCTTTGCAGCAGTACCAGGGTGCATAAATGTATTAGATTCAATTTATTGTCACATACAAAGTTATACAAGTACAACTTGTATACGTCTGTCCACTCGCCGAAAAGGGGTTAGGTCTGCGCAACAGACGCGACGGCAGCAGATGCACCGCGCCATCTTGTATGTGTGTGTGTGTGTGTGTGTGTGTGTATGCAGGGTCACTCACTAACTGGTCGCTGGTCTCAGGTATGAACTCCCCCTCACTGTTGATGCTGGTGTAGGATCCCTGGCGTGCAATTCGCTGCTGTCGCTCTGGAACATAGCCAGGAGGTGGAGAGCTTCGCCCAGTGTTCTGGGAGCCTTAGAGAGCACAGAAGGTTTGTTACAGATTCACCCATCACAGAGTGGTATCGCATGTCTTCCACTTGCATGATTATATACCACATGACATAACATAACGAGCAAGAACAAAGGCTGCACAATTTATAAGTTATTGCTGTTAAACTGGCTGTGAGAATAAAGTAAGGCAAAAATATACAAAGCAGTCTCTGACATGTCATACTTTTAACAGTCTGCTCTGAGCATCTCAAATAATCACAGATTATCCACAGGAAACAATAATGTAAACAAGTTTCTTAAAAAGGGCCATATTATGAAAAATCCCTTGCTCAGTCCATTAGCACTTTAATTTGGGGATCTGGAGCCTACCAACCCAGAAGCTGTGAAACAAGCCCACCCAGTCAGAGGCAAGTTGCCCAGGTCATAAATCAGGATTAAACAATTCATTCTGATTTTGCTCTGCTTCAACTGCAGAGCCTTTGGATTTGTCCCACCTGCTCATCTGAGTCTCTCCAATCACAATGGAGCCATATTTTTAATGTTTAAACTGGGCAAAACAACAAACGAGCGCAGAGAAATTAGAGTATTAATTAAATATGAAGAAAATGAGAGCAAAGAAAAATACCTTATGCAATCTTGGGCTCTTGTGCTCATTTAAAAGGAAGAGACTTTGAAACATGCCTTTCTGAACAGGGCTGTTTAAATGGGGAGAATTTTGCTGGGTTTGAATTTTGTGGTATTCTGATCAAAGCATGTCACGGACAGTTCATTGAGACCCCACAACAGTAGACTATATCGCCTTATATTTATAATCAGATTTGCTGTGTCATGATACAGAAGGTATAGAGTTAAAAAAAATTTAAAATACATAAATACAACTTGACAATATCCTTTATACTACAAAAATACTACACCCTGGAGGGGGCGCCAGTCCTTCACAGGGCAACAGACACACATTCACTCACTCACACCTACAGACACTTTTTTGAGTCGCCAATCCACCTACCAATGTGTGTTTTTGGACTGTGGGAGGAAACCGGAGCACCCGGAGAAAACCCACATGGACACAGGGAGAACACACCAACTCCTCACAGACAGTCACCCGGAGTGGGAATCGAACCCACAACCTCCAGGCCCCTGGAGCTGTGTGACGACGACACTACCTGCTAAAGTTAACATTATTAATGTATTTTTCAAATATTGCAAAACATTCTTCAAACAGACATCAGAAAAAGTATCCAGTATCGCCCACTGAACGTCTGTTGCTCAAGTGTTCTGGAAACATCTAGCAGACTAAACAAAATTCAAACCAACTGGAAAAATATCATTATCTCTGACTTTTGTGGGGTTTCAGACTGTGTGAGACATAATGCCTCACTCTACTTAACCATGAAGGCCAGGTCTGAAAGAGGCTTTATTCTGACCAGCTGAAGAATGATGTAACAAATCTGTATTCAGTGAAAGAGCTGAAACAGAGCTCATGAAGAATATATCAGCATGAAAACAGCCTGCATGAGTCCATGCAACAGATCCGCTGGGACAAGAGCAGAATTCAGCTATCAGAGAGCAGAGACGCTGAATCATTAGACTGCGCACAACCATAAACAAACGTCTCTTTCCTCCAGACACAGACCCTCTAAGAAATCCTGCTTCTTTCCAGGCCTCACAAGCTGAAGCAGCCTCCCCTTCCCCCAAAACACAATCTCCGAACAAGGCCAATGGCTCAACACGCTAATAGTGTCTCACAATCTGATTGGCTGGAGGCCAGCAGGCCATTGTGCAGCAGCTAGTGATGGTGGACAGGAAAAGGAAGAGGACCCAGTACTCACAGAGGAAGTCAAAGGAACAACAGAGAGGGAGAGAGAGCAAGAGAGAGAGAGAGAGAGAGAAAGAGAAGGAAAGGGAGAAAAGAAAGAGAGGAAAACGAATAAAAGAGAGAAAGTGAAAGACAGAAGATTAGTTTATAAAGAATAGAAATAAATAAGGAGAACCAGGCTGGGTCTGCGCATTAGAAAGAGAGAGCCATGACGCAATATCAGAAAGTAATGCAAGCCACTTTGAACATCTTCCTGTTCCCCTAATTCCTCGTTACTCTTTCCTCTTTCTGTAAGCTGCTTGCCTACATTAGAGCTCTAGTGTCAACATGAGCCAAAGGAAAAACACAGAGCGAACACTACTTTAAGCACTACATGCAGACTTGTGAAATCAAGTTTCACTGTAAATTCTCTTTTAGTGCCACAGTGTCAAAAATTATTTTTTTATATATAATAACGCTAAAATTAGAATTAGAAATAAGGGAAGTAAATTAACCTATTTGAAGTGTATTGGTGTAACCTTACTCTAGTAGGCAATTCAGACAAAGCATCTGCATTTCTGTTAACTTGCATCACTGTAACATTTTAAACTTCAAAATCAGAAATGAACACTAAACCTGGACAACAGCTGATTCTTTCAACTATGTAAGAAAGAATAAGCTAAACATTGGTTTAAGATCAAAAATTTGAATTTTTTCAGGACTTCACCTAAATGTTATTGTTTCTAAAATGTTCATAAAATTATACATTTTATAATTATCATGTTTTTGCAATCACTAGAGAGCTAGTCAGATTTCCAGAACATACGGAACCCTGGTTTTGTAACTTACAGGGTTTTTTTTCCCCTGTGCACTTGTTAATCTGACCGTGTGTGTGTGTCTGTGTGTATACCCATGAGTAATGTATATAATGTAATAATGTTCCATATTTTATATGATATTTTATTTTATATGTTAAATCTAAATAAAGTACCATGTGTGTTGGTTTGTATGCACTCACTGGTTGAAGGATGGCGTCCCCGTGTCTCTGAAGACTGGTAGCTTGTGCTTACATCTCCTGTGGACTGAGAGGCTTTGATTCGAACCTGCTTACACCCAGAGTGATGAGACGGAGAAGACACCTGCAAGGCACAACATGCATCCCTCATTAACACACTGTTTGATGTCTTGAGTCTGTGCGTGTGCGTATGTGTGTGTGTCTAAAACTCACATTGCTGTGCTCCTGGGTAAGTAGCAGGATCTTTATGCTCTTCATATTAGAGCTGCGGTCCAGAAGATCAATGGCTTTGTCCAAGTCATCCTGACCATGAAGAGGGATGGACATCTGCATACAAACAGACACAGTTGCATAGTAAATGTGTTACATTATGTTAGGTCTGAAATATATATTTTATTCTGAACACACGCTAAAAAAAACAGACTGTAATAGAACAGAGTTCTTCTCTGCTCATCAATTCATTTTTTAAATCAGCTGTTTTCAATTTGGCAGGCTTATTATATCAGCTGTATGTTTAGAAATCCTCTTGTACTACCCTTCTGAATAATATTAGGAATAAATCTCATTTAATGAAGAATAATTGTCTGAGTGGATCAGTACCTCATTATTAATATAGTGCAAGTCCAGCTGTTGGCCAAAGGCAGTCTTGACCTTTTGCTGGACTTCCTCAAACTGCACAGGCCGACCAAACAGAATTATCCTACACATACAGGGAAGAGATTTTAACATACAGCTACAACTTCTTTAGATGTGTAACACAAAACTGCACACACATACATAAACACACACACGGGAGCTGAGAGTTGCAGTGCACACAGATTCCTGAAAGCACACCTAGCATAGTTGTGGTTTCTCCTGGCAGCCACAGTCAAACCACAGTCTTTTCCCTTTCCACTCACATACCAGTTTGAGAGCTGAGCTAGTGAATGTGTGTCAATGTGTGTGTGTGTGTATTTTGAAAGACTCTGTATAATCAAAAGAGTGTATATATTTAAAATACATAAACATACATTTACTTGAAGAAGCCAATTTCTCTCCGTTTGTAAACTTTGTTACTTTATAACAAATGTATATTTATATTCGTTCATATTTTTAATTTTTTACTTACATCATTTCAGTATAATCTTAACATACAAACACATCAAAATAGCTGTTATTGTTCTTCAAATATTCAATGTAAGCTTATATTATATCTTTATTGGTTATGTCCTTTAGATAATCTCTTCAGCTTCTGATCAGTTTTTTCACTGAGGTCCATTTGCCTGTGTATATGTAACCTACACAAATGTATGTCCTGAACAATGAGTAATTGTACTTGTGGCTATTTTGATCCGAAGCAGCAAATACACTACAGAAAGCACTAAACACACTAAACTCAACGTATAATTTACACTCTGCTTACCTTCTCTCACCACCAAACTCGAATTTAATTCTCACATCATCCTATATGTGAAGAGGCAGAAGGTCACTAGGAGGTCATACCATAGTAACAAAGGTGACAATCTACTATATTATCTAATACTTGGCACTCAATTCAGTGTGTGTTGGTGTGGTGGGGTGCCTGCTTTACCTGTCTGTTGGTCGTGCTGGCTGTGGTAACAGGTTTGGCTTTAGCCGTGTCGTAGACCGACATTGGCTGCCGCCTGGTCATCTGCAGAGCCACCAGGTCCTTCATTATAGAATGGAGAGCCTGTCTCTCGTCTACAGAAGAGGGCAGACGGCAAAAGTGAAACGTTGTCATTTAAATTAAAGTACAAAAAACCAATTGATGACCTGTGATGTAATCATAAGATGTTAAAAAACATTTTCTTGCCTATTCCTGGGGTGGGCAATATAAAATCACTGCAATACAGTTCTTTCCAGAATTTAAATTTCCATCAAATAAAACATATCATGGCTCTGGGATTCTGAGGGATACAGAAGTCTAATCAATGTCTCAACCACCTAAGGCCCAGAGTCCTAGCAAGCACAACAGGCCTTGCTCTCTGGGTTGTTAGAATGACGCCCCTCTCTCCATCACTGCTTATGGGGCTAGCAAGCACAGGCATCTGTCAGCTGATGTGACAGATAAGGACAGTTTGCGTTCTCCTCAGGCCTTTACACAGGCAACGGCAGCAGTTTGGGAAAAATAGCTGGACTGGCCTCACTTGTCTCAGGGGACATACGTGTTCACCAACACACTTGAGGGTGATATCAGTGTGTGCACTTTTTTAAATAAAAAAAATGTTCAATTTAATTATAAATGTATTTATAAACTCAAAAATGTAATAAACTGAAAGGAAAGAAAATTACACTTCACAAAAAATTCAAGATGAAATGTGTTCCTCAGTGTTTTATGCTCCAGAAAACCTTCTGTTCTTAGCACTGAAGGTACAGAGGAATCATTGTGTAACTCCTGTCTAAATAAGACTGTGCTTGATCACATACACACACTCAGTGAGCCATATGCCAGCGTAAAGGAGCATGAGAGAGCGATTGCCATGTTTTTGAGATCTTTGTTCTCATGTTTGAAGTTAGAGTGTGAGCTGTGTCTTGGCTTTGCTCACTCACGGAGGGAAAATATTCTCAGTGTGTAGCTTGGACAGACTTCACACACCTCCACACACACACACACACACATACACACACACACACACAGAGACAGAGAGAGACAGACAGACAGACAGAGAGAGAGAGACAGACAGACAGACAGAGACAGAGACAGCGAGAGACAGACAGACAGAGACAGAGACAGAGACAGCGAGAGACAGACAGACAGAGACAGAGACAGAGAGAGAGAGAGAGAGAGAGGAAGAGAATCGGAGAAGCTTCATCTAACTGGCAAACCTGCGACTGGGCACACACACTGCAGCCAACTGTGCATCAGATTTATCTCCCTCTCTTTTCACAGGCATTCTCACTGCTGCAAGGTGTTTTTAGATCAGCAGTACATATCATTCGAGTTATATGAATGCATTATTTGTTTTATCAGAATATCTAAATCAGAAAAATGCTGGGAGAGTTAAGGACACTTACTTGTGTCTAAAGTATACATAGTATTTTTTTTTTTACTCTCCACTAATAAGATCTGTACATTAACATTACATTCACTGCCATCTAGTATCTCCCTTCCCCTGCACCAGCAATGGTCCAGAGTACACTGATCTTACTAAGTATACAGAAGCACAAAAGAGGAACTTACTCATTTTTGCAGTGTGTTTGTCCTTTTCTGTATTCAGATTTAGAGTTTTCACACACTTGTACTTCTAGTACCACCCATCAACAGCCTGTGAATAAGAGTGGAGGTGTAAGAGTCATGGTCATCACTGTCAGCACATTGCCACTATTTTGTGGGGGAAAAACAAAACAAAACAAAAAGATGATACATTATTTACACCATTTATTGACCTTTATTAAATTATCCTCAAAGCTAGTTGTTTAAGGCTGTCTAGTATACTAAGCAGGGATTCATTTTGTTGTTGTAACAAACATGAAAACCCTTGATCAGATATTTCTCATTTTTATTTTATAAGATAAAATAATTACATTCTCTTAATGTTATTAATGTATTCTCTTAAACTTAAATAGTTTAAAATAATTTTAAAAGAAGGCGGCACGGTGGCGCAGCAGGTAGTGTCACAGTCACAAAGCTCCAGGGACCTGGAGGTTGTGGGTTTGAGTCCTGCTCCAGGTGACTTGTGAGTTGGTGTGTTCTCCCCGTGTCCGAGTGGGTTTCCTCCGGGTGCTCCGGTTTCCTCCCATAGTCCAAAAACACACGTTGGTAGGTGGATTGGCGACTCAAAAGTGTCAGTAGGTGTGGGTGAATGTGTGTGTTGCCCTGTGAAGGACTGGCACCCCCTCCAGTGTGTATTCCCGTCTTGCGCCCAAATATCCCAGGTAGGCTCTGGACCCACTGTGACCCTGAACTGGATACGCGGTTACAGATAATTAAAGAATCTTAAAAGAGAGTCTTAAATTTTACATGGAAAATGTTAGCAAAATATTTCAATGTGATTAATATACTGCAAAACCTAATATCTTGAGTGCCATAACTTTTTAGACACTTAGAAAATTTTACCAAAATTCTGCAACAGGTCTCCCCTTTATCTCCTAATTGGGCAAACCACTGTCAAAATCTAACATTCTTTTCTGTTATCATTGCACTCAATTTATGATCATTGATAACCTCAGATGAGTAACAAAGACTCAAATCTACTAAGTGATTAGTGCATGAGGTTGATATTATTCCTGAAGATATTTCGAAAAGTGAAATTATGTCAAATCACATTGTAAATCTTGGCCCAATTATTTGTCTCTCATAGTGAAATATAAGAGTCTGTGGAAGAAAAGTTCCTGATGAACTAAGACTCTAACCAACAATTACACGGACACTAACAGTGTGTTATGAAACTGGCCTGAAAGCAAACCAGAAAAACACATGTAATAAAAAAAAGAAAAAGGACATTTTTGTGAGAGGCATATGGTAGGATTTCCCTGTGTGAGCCTTACTGTAACAGCATTGGGAGAGTGCATGGCGTGCATGTGCGTGTGTGTGTTCGCACATAAGAGACTGGATCATCTGGGCTGCAAAAGAGTTGTAACTTCAGCTTTGCTGGCATGAAGAAACCTGGCACAATGCATCAAGTAAGAGAAAAATATTTGCCATTTAGAAAAGCTTTCAGGTTTCAGTTCCTCAGCCCTGTACAGCGATGTAGCCTTCCCAGAGCTATGGTATAATCTCCTGTAAATATTAAGAGGGTAATATTTTCATACTTCATATGATATCCTGTAGTAAACTGGACATCATAAATGCTCGATTAACATGCTGTAATTGGTGTCCAACAGTTTATTTTTATTTTAATGACTTTTGGGTCAATCCTGGCCCTCACCAGTTTATACACTGACCTTAAGGCTGAGACACACTCACTGCTATTCGCATAGCCAGAACAGGCTTCTGCTCAGGGCCATGTCATCCCATAATATTCACCACTGACTACACTATAAGGGTCACAGACACTGAAACTTTCAGTAAAAGCTACAGAGCAACAATCTAAGACTGCAGAAAAGGCAAGAGCAATCTTGTTAAAACAAATGAAAAAAAAAGAGGTAATAACCTCACCTGTATCCATGCAGAACAGGTTGATCTAAGGGTATGGCTGACTGAGTTGTTATTGATACTCTGCCACTCCACCAGGTCACTATCTCGTTTCTCTTAAAAAACCTCCACAGTATTCCCTGTAACAGACATATTTGCTAGAAATCTTATGACCAACATCAAGTCTAATCTTCTAAGTCAGTGGTTCTCAATCCTGGTCCTGGAGTACCACTGCCCTACATATTTAGAGAATCACTCGCTTCAAACACCAGCAAGTCATGAACTAATTACCAACCCCTTCCTGAGTTGAACTGTGAGTTTTAGAGCAGGGAGAACATTACACCATTCAGGTCAGTGGTACTTCAGGACCAGGATTGAGAAGCCCTGTTCTAAGCAATTGAGGCTGTTAAACCAGATCAAAGTAAAAATGAGTGCCACACAAGTGGACCAACTGAGACCATCCACATCCACAGGATTGTGTATAACAGCTTTGTGGTAATCCTGATAGTTGGACAACTTACTGAAATACATAGCACAGATGGCTATTCAGAAATAGCTACATCCGGCCCCAATCACACATGGTGGCAGACCTCGCCAAGTTTAAAGTTACCTCTGACAGAGAAGGCTATGCCCTTTGTGGTCAAAGCAGAAGCGGAAATTTTTAGCTACTTATGTGATGTAAACTATGTCCTTTTGTAGAGCACTGACTACATTACTTCCTCAGGCTCCAGAGCTTCTTTCCTAGACCCCTGTCATTTTCTCAGCCACATACTTTCACTTCTCTGTGCCAAACACATGCCAAAAGCATAAGCAATGTTTTTTTTTTTTTTTGTCACCATCATTCCTGACAGAGAAAAAAAATAAATAAAAAAATCACACTCAGTACTATTATCAAGTATTGGCACGCATAACATCATGTGAAATTAACACTGGCGTATCAAGGACAACTGAATCCAGTTTAGTTTTCTGGTGTTCTCCAAAAAAAGATAATCCTGTGACATTTAAAATTAATCCAAGCAATGAACAGCTTCCTTGTGGTTACTGGAAAAAAAAGGCCAACTGTACACAAATCTGCTGTAATGTTTTGAGAGAATAAACTAAATTAAAAAATGTAAATGTCATTCTTTTTTATATTTCCAACTATGCAACTACGAAAACAAAGCTACATTAAAATAGCAAAGCAAAACAGCAGAATGAACTCTTCAAGGGTAAATTTAAATGTGTTGTTGCTGGCTGTCAGTCAATAGAAAGCTCTTTAGACCACGTAAAGACAGTAATGGAAAGAAGTGGCTGTCCTTCATTTACAATATGCCATAGTAACCTAAAGTGCATTTTCCACAAAAATGTCCTGAAGAAGGGGCCCAACACAGGGATGGTTCACATGCAAAGCCTGCTGAAACTGAGAAGTAAAGAAAATGCCTTGCAGGCAGTAAGTAAACAGCATGTTAGCTAAATCATTTTGTAATTTCTCTTTTTATTTAGTTGAACTATTCATAGGAAAGAAAGTTAGGATTTGCTAATCAGTCCTTGTCCTAATTACTTCTTCACTTCATTTTGACTGTACTGTGCAGACCTTGTAGTGACAAAGCACTGAAATGTGACTGCCTGGTACTGTCCTTAATAAAGTATTAACTGATAATAAAATGTTCTCCCCGTGTCTGCGTGGGTTTCCTCCGGGTGCTCCGGTTTCCTCCCACAGTCCAAAAACACACGTTGCAGGTGGATTGGCGACTCAAAAGTGTCCGTAGGTGTGAGTGAATGTGTGTGTGTCTGTGTTGCCCTGTGAAGGACTGGCGTCCCCTCCAGGGTGTATTCCCGCCTTGCGCCCAATGATTCCAGGTAGGCTCTGGACCCACCACGACCCTAAATTGGATAAGCGGTTACAGATAATGGATGGATGGATGATAATAAAATATTGTAAATAAAATTTCTCAGAATAGCAAAAAGTGGATTTGTTAGACTAAAACTCTTACTTTCTCTTTCAGTGTCTGACCCCCACTTCATTCACACTCCTGCTCTCCTGATCTTAATTACCTTAATGTAACTATGTGTGGAATTTAAGAATTAGACCATCAGTAAACCTGGACCTATCAAACCCTCAACAGCTTTGTTTTGCCTGTATTCCCTCCCAAACACAAGCTGGAATCTCACAAATTTATCCTTGTTCTGCTCCTGCTTTCCCTCTGGCTCTCAGGTGTTTAGTCTAGAGCTGCTTTTCCCAGCAGTAACTGTGGCTTTGAGGCTGAGATCTACTGCATATGGTGGGGTTTAGAGTCCACTCAGAGCCTGGGGCTTAAAGAAATACCTGTTGGACTTCCCTAGGTCCTCAGGGAGCTCAACTAAAAGGTTCCTGTCAGCTCAAGGGTTCTGATGACCAAATCAACAGTCCTGCTAGACAACAGGAAAAGGCTTTTTTTGCCTTTTGAAAGGTTACAGTCTGCTCTAGCACAGATGGTGTGTTATGCAAAGCCATGGTGGGCTACATGTGTCTCTGGTTTAGGGTGGGGGCAAATGTCACATTCAAAATATGCAGATGCATGTATATGATCTAAGGATCTGACAAACACACAGGAAAAACAGATGACAATCCTGAATTTTCATGGTCAGTTTGCAGGATTTGTTGTCTGAGCAGTTTGTTCCTATGGTTTTTACATTCAGTTCTAGCTTTTAATACTGTGAGAACAAATTATTGTTATTTACATTTTGTCCTATGCTGAAAGGTTGGAATACTGGTTACAAATTTCAGTTGGTATGTTTTGTGATGGTTTAATTAAATTACATGGCTGTTGTGGGTTGGCCCCACACTTGGGAAAGGCCTTGTTTCAATCCATCTCAATGGTATACATCATAGAAGTTGAAATTGTACACCATAGAAGTTGTAGTCGTAGCAGTAATCTTAGAAAAAGTGCCATTACTGATAACAGTTTCAATGGAAACATCAAAATGTTCAGATCAAAAGTGTGTTTTCAATTTTGATTCCTTTCATTACCTTCATCAACAGCTACAGGGTTTCGTTATCTCATCATAGCACATTGATTGTTCAAGCTAAAAATTGCCAGATAAGCAATTTTTTTAGCACTGCATAATTTTTCCACCAGAGACCAGATAAATATCTGCTTGTGTGCAGTTCAACTGTCATATTGACATATCTAACAGTTTTGTTAGGAAACTAAACCATAAACACACCTGTTCACTCTGGATATAAAAAGATTAGCACTGGTGTGATGCAACAGAGTTAACAATAGTGGAATCATCAGGGGTTTCTAAATCATCAGCAGTAATGTGTAAAATGTGTAACATGTGTTAAATCTGAAATTACATAGACTCCACAGAGATCTGACTTCAATGAAAAAGTACACTTTGCACGCATGGTATATCATATTGTGATCAACCAATATACAAACGAAAACATTCACACGACTCAACTGCAGCTTGTAAAATTACAGTTTGGTCTTTTGAAGAGGTTCTAACGCTCCATGGATCGGTGGGCAATGGAAAATTCCAGTGAGAGGCAGACATGCAAAAAAATGAAAAAGTAAAAAAAATCCCCTGAATACACAACAAGTAAACAGCGCTCAACTTTACCATCGCCATTGCTGTGGTTTTCAAAGCCCTCTGTTCCCATTTTGTGACAACACCAACTACATATTGTGAGGAAGCTTTAGTATAGAAAAAGTGACAAGGGACCACGCAATGGAAACGCACCATCAGAAGTACATTTATCTTAGCCCTCAGGATTTGGGCTTGTATACAGCTGTTTAGTCTATGGAGCAAGAAAAGAAAACATATTGCTCATGTTTTCATGATTAAAATAAGCCACTTCTAGCAAAGACTCTCCATAGCATTTCTTCCCTGCAATCAGCTGTAAAGTTAAATTTGAATACAATAAAAAACTTGGGTTTGAAAAAATTCTTCAGTAAGCATCCATAAATGAATGAATGTATTGATCATGGTAAAAACAGACCAACATATAGGTGTATGTAACCTTTTCACACTGTGTGCTGTAGTCTTAACTACCTGTATAGGACATTCTGTTGGAAATCATTAGAGAGTGTTTCATAATCACTTTTCCTATTCCCTTAGGACAAAACATCCTAAATTAAATGTGACGGATTGTAATTTTCATAGTATTTTCAAATGGTACTGATGCTATTGCTTATATACTTTGCTCACCTGAACCAACAGTGCAATGTTCCCTCTTCAGTTTCTTGCCCTCAGCTTTGCAAAAAAAGAAAAAGTATCAAGAAATGGAAACTGGCTTAGTTCAGCAATGCTGTCCCCATAAATCCAGCTTCTCTGCACCTGGAGTAAAGCAGGTAAAGCAACTGTGCCATGGCTAAACTGCTGCCCCAGGCCTGGCCACCTGGGGGCAGCCACTCAAGCCCACAGTGTCCTGCACCACCATGGAGAAAGATTTAGTCCAGAAAAAGAAAGTAAAATACAATAGAGGTCTTCCCTACAGACCCACTGTCATATCATGATGTGATAGTAAAGGAAGACGCTCCAGGGACACAGACTTGTTCCAGCACTTTGTTGAAGCATGGAAGTCGCCGTCGTCTTCTCATTGTATCTATGGACACACCGAAAACAGAGTGCAAAAATAAATTAGGTACAACTATACCCATTTCTACATCTACAACTACATTCCTTTTAATTCGTAAAATAGAATGTATGCTGTTAGGTGTAATGACAAAAGTGTAAATCCTATTTCCATAAAAGTTGAGATGCTTTCTAAAAACGTAATGAAAACAAACTGACTTAAACTGACAATACAGACAAAAACATAAAAAGAATTTCAATATTTTCATTAAACAAACTGTATTTTGTAGATTTAACCATTTTAAGATTTGATGCCTAAAACACACTCCAAAAATATGATACATCAATTTAATTTTCATTACACTGTTGAATCACAAGAGAACTGAGAATACAAAGTGTTAAAGATATTGCAGTTTCTGTGCATTACTGCTTAAGACAAAACAATATGTGGTCACAGTTGCCTGATTCTTTTCTTCATGATGCGTTATTGGAAACAGATCTAGACCTTAGGCAGGTCACAAACTCTTTCTATGAAGCCATGTGGTTGTGGAATGTACAGAATGAGGCCTGTCATTAGTCTTGCTGAAATAACCATAACCTTCCCAGTAAAATTCTTGACAGCAGCAAATGTCTCTCTAAAAACCCATGTTTACCTCCTCGTCAATGGAAACCTTCACATATACAAAGTCCCCAATGACATGGTCACCCCCCACCCCCAATACCATGAGAGATGTTAGCTTTTGCACCTATCCCTGAGAATATTGGTTCCTTTTGCCAGTAGCACACAAAACTCAATAACCATTTTTAATGAAAACAAGCTGAAACGTGAACTCATCTGACCACAGCACGATTCTACCGTCTTTTAGACTATTTGAGATGAGCCTGGGCCCAGAGAACATGTTAGTAATTCAGCACAGAACTGATTTATGGAATTCTCCTTGTATAATATTTTCAGCTTGTGCTTCCTGATGCAGAGGCAGACTGTGTTTTGTTACAAGTGTTTTCCAAAGTACTCCAAAGTCTATGTGGCTGTATTTATCACAGTAGCATGGTGGTTCCTTATGCCATGCCTGTTCAATAATCATGAGCATACAGCAGTGTTGCCTGCCAGAATAAGATTTCTCCTAACTACGTCAAACTTATAATGTCAAACTTATAATACAATATTATGTACAGTATATTCTGAAAGATGTAAATTCCTTGCACTATTTGATAAATGGTCTTTTTGAAATGTTTGACAATTCTTTCACAAAATTTGCCCCACAGTGGCAAGCCACAACCCACAATGCTTGCAAATTTTTTTTTCCAGTAAATTCTTTGCTGGAATTTAATTTATACCCAATCATGATCCCCTCACCTGTTGCAAATTCACCTGCTTAGGAAAAATGTTTAGATTCAAAGTATCTTGAATATTCTAAAATCATTTCCCTCCTATTTTGCCTCTGTCCCAACCTTTTGAGAGTGCGTTGCAGGCATCAAATTCATAATGTGTCTATATATAATAGAGTTGATCTTTGAAAACACTATAAATGTTTTCTTTGTTCTTTTGTCAGATTTTCCACAGATTCAGGTTTTGATGACATTACAAAAATTTGGGTTTTGGTGAGACTAAAGTGAGTACACCTGTGATACTTCTTTCAATTGGGATTAACTAAACATAGCACAAAAAGTTAGGAAATTTGTGTTTGGTACATTATTTCTTTGTTGTAACAATGCTTCTTGGGAATAAATCTTATACTGTAGGAGACCTGTTAATTTCCCTTTTAAAATGGTGCCACATTTGTAAAATTTATCTGCCAATGCCAAACAGCTTATTTTGTGTGATGGTGTGGGGATGCATCTCCCTCACTGGAAAAACAAGTCATCATTGGAGTCAATCTCAGTGCAGAGAGATATTGAGATGAAATTCTGCAACCAGCGGCAATCCCATATCTCCACAGTCTGGGGCCGAACTCTATCCTCCAAGATGACAATGCTCACCCCCACAGAGCGGTGTTTATCAGAGACTACCTCCAGAATTTGGCAGTGGAGAGGATGGAATAATCTGCCAGCAGTCCTGACCAATAAGTCTTGTTTCTTCAAACTTCAATCATCCAGTCCACCAAACAAATCAATGGCAGAATAAGTCGTTTGGCATTGGCAGAGAGGATTTGGCAAATTTTTCATGGGTACAACCCACATATTCAGCTCTACTGCTCATCCCACAAATGCATGTCCCTTACTAATGTGGCACCATTTAAAGGGGAAATTAACAGGCTTTCTAACATTATAAGATTTATTGTCAAGAAGCATTGTGACAACAAAGAAATAATCTACCAAACAAAAATTGCCTTACTTTTTTTGCTATGTTTAGATAACCCAGAAAGTTGTGTGTGGAGGAAATGTCAAAATGCATAGACAAGGCTATGTTTTAAAAAACATCCATGTAAATGAGGACAAGGCATTAGACATTTTCACTTAAATATATAAGGCTGGTAGATTGCCTGTCTGTTTGCTTGACTGCGTGTTACATAGGTAAGCAAACCAAACGGTTAATGCCAGAGATTGTGGCCTTTTACAGGCTTTGTTAGTGCACTTGTAGGATTTGAAAATACAGGGTTTACAACAGAATGCTACAAAAACAAAAAAAAATTAATACATTAAAAGGTAGATTCCACTGATTTTTAAAAATACCTAGTTAACTGCATTGCTCAGATGTAAACAAAGAGAGTCAGTGTGGCTGGATGTAAAATGCACTGATGCACAGAGAAACATTAGTTTACAGTGGTTCTGATAAGAAGAGTTTCCTGCCTCTGAAGTCTTCTCACAGAAGGTTCCTAAATTAAATGGGTATGTGCACTGCCCTGATGCCTGGTACTTTTTATTAAAGAAAATGTTTATCCTAGGTCTATGCATTCTTACAGCAATTCATGATGAAGGGGTACATGTAAGATTTTCCCAAAGGTTTCCCAATGAACCCTATATAATTTTTTTCCAGGTTTACCCCCATTATAAGCATTTATAAAATTGCATTATATTGCATTTAAAAAATCTTTAGATGCAAGTAGTTAGACAGGTTATTTTGGACAATGTAAAAACTCCTATCACCATCACAGAAAAGATGTAAGAAACTGTTTCTTTACAGTAAGCTATTTCACATCAAGCCACTCTGGATGACTTCCTCAACAACTGAATTACACAGAAAATTTGAATAATATTTGGGGGTGATTTATAATTCAATTATATCAGTATAAAAAATTCCATACCTCACATATACGCTGCTAAACCTCTGAGTCTTCAAGGATTATACTGTATGTTGGTCAGAAAGATGTTAAGAGAAGATGGCATTCCTTTACATGTAATTAACAACATGTAAAAAGCAAGAAGTCAGCAGAGTATTATGATGATATAGGCTGATGAGAAAACATCATTTAAAGTTGTAAGTTAGGTGAAGGGGAGACATACACTAGAGTCAAGGTGCTGTTACAGGGAAGAGACTGAAAGGTACAGTGAAAAAGTTTGTTACAGTTTAGCAGGCTTAATATAATATGAAACGTAGGTAAATTAGATACAGTGAAGGGGGTTAAGTCAGAGTTTAGTAGCGATTACAGTGAGGAGCAGAAAGCTACAGTGAAAGAGCAGAAAGTTATAATGAAGAAGCTGAACGTTGCAGTGAAGCGGGGTATTTTACAGTGAAGTGGAGGGAGAGAAAAAAACGGACACCAAGCGATTTCCGCGAGACTGAAGTCTTCTTTTCCTGCTTAAGTTTGCAGTTTTTGCCCCTGCTGTAAGACCCGGGTCTCTACACGAGTTTAACTTTTCTTTTGTCCTAAGAAAAAGAAAAAAAGTCCGTTAATCACACAGCGAGCACTTTTGAAAACAGCTACAGAAAACTAATGTTAACATAAACACACTGACATTTCAAGCCATGTAAAGTGGATTTCGGCGATAAATAACAATAAACACGCTATTATTTAAGTTTGAAAGAGCTTCAGTCTCGTTTAATTTGTCAGAAAATAATAATTCACTGACGTTCTCGTCTGTTTTCCCATAAGAAAAACAATGAAACCGTTACCGTACCTGCACCCAGCGGTTAACGTTAAGCGAGCTGAAAGCTCGATAGCCTTTCCGCTGCTGTGGTGGTGGTGACAAAACACGGAAAAATTCCAAAAAAAAACAACACAAAACGAGTCTTTATCCCACTACAAACCTTCTACGTAGCAATAAAACAACAGTCTGAAGTGGTGTTTCACTGAACAACACGAGTTTAAACACAAGAAAATCGTGGAAACACTATTTAACGCTGAGTTTCCTGACAGAAAAAAACAGAGCAATTCGTCACCGGAACACAGTGGTTTTCTTTCTCCAAAAACGGCAGAAAAGTGTGTTTAAAAGAATAGATCCCGGCGCAGATGTAAATCTGAACTGCCCTGTGTGTTTAATTGTCCGTGTTCACAAACAGAAACAGCTCGCTGTTCTCTAACTGACATCCATTTCATGCAGCTTTACAAGCAACTAATGTCGTTGCAGTGATGTCCGATTCACTAACAAGTCAATTCGTTTGAGTCGACTCTTTTATTATATTTCACTAAACCGATTCCGAAGTGTTTGAATAGAATTGTTAGCAGCTACACATTCATGTTTTAATTAAATATTTTGTGGCAGTTGTTCCGTTTAACACTTTTTGAAGAAAAAAAATATTCTTTTTAATTATGTGTCAGTTCTGGACTAAAAATGTTCCAACTAAAAATATATATCCAACAGCATCCTGTGACCACCGATGAATAACTAGAGGATGACCAACATAAAACTGTACAGCAACAGATGAGCTACTGTCTCTGATCACTGCAGGCCTCATAATGAAGCACAACGCCTGCTCTGTGGTGGTCCTGTGTAGTAGCACTGAAAAACAAGATACAATTTTCACATCAGGTTGCTTTAATCTTCATAATTAAACTGCTGCCCCCTTCAGGGTGTGTTCCTGCCTTGCGCCCAGTGATTTCGGGTAGGCTCCGGACCCACCATGACCCAGAAGTGGACATGCGGTTACAGACAATGAATGAATTTAAACTGCTGCACATGCACTTATACCTACACATTCATAATCACAATCACACACATGTAACCACATGGACTACATGCAGGCCAGTCAAGCACATGTACTCGGTATCTATGAAGCCATGCTGCTGTGACTCATGTAGAATGAAGTCGGGCATTGCCCTGCTGAAATATACATGAATGTCTTGGAGAAAGATATTGCCTTGACGGGAGCCTGTGTCTCAAGAATACCAATAAAAAACACAGAATCAATGGTACCTTCACAAAATATGCAGAAGACCCCCATGCCATCACAGATGTTGGTTTAAGCACTTTTCATTGGTAAGAGTCTGGATTGTCTTTTTCATCCTTGGCATATAGAATCTAACAACCACTTTAAAACCCCATTTAAAAGCTGAAACGTGAACTTGTCTGGCCACAGAACACACTTCCATGGTCTTTCTGTCTATTTCAGATAATTTTGGGCCCAGATAACTCAACTATGTACATTTCTGCACAAACTTAATCACACAATTTAATTCAAAAGAATTACAGTTTCAGGTTGCATAGTAGACTGTTTAGTGACAGTGATCTTGCAAAATACTCCCAAGTCCTTGTGGTTCTGTCCACCATGATAGCATGATGATTTCTCAAACTCTGCCTGAGAACTCAAAGGTCACATATGTTTAGGATTGTTTTTCGCCCTTAGTCTTTACGCACCGATATTTCCTCTGATTCTCTGAATCTTTTCATGTCATGTTACGAAGTGCTGATTGTGAGATACGTAAATCCTTTGCAGTCTTACACTGAGAAACTTTGAACTGACTGGCAATTCCCTCACCTGGTAATTGTTTGACACAAAGTGGTGACCCACAAACCATCCTTGCTTGCAAAGACTAAGCCTTCTGTGGATGCTCCCTTTACACTTAATCTTGGTGATTTCGCCTGTTACCAGTTAAACTCCTAACTGTGGACCCTTTCAAAACAGTGTTACATATATTACATTTTTATAAGTTTTATCTTTCCTCTGTTCCTACATTGTAAGTGTGTTGTAAGCATCGTATTATATTTTTATAGCCATAGGATATTTTACATCTTATCTGGTGTATGATTATAAATTATATTTACATAATATAATTATAGTCATCTGTGAAAATATTGTTATATACATTTATCAGTTAAATAAAATTAAGATTCTGATTCTGGCATTGCATAAAAAAACTGTAAAATTAGAGAAAAGTATCAAAAACCCAATAACCTACCATTATACTTTTTTGAGACTTTAAATAATTACCCTTATAAAAACATTACACTGAAATGTATAATCAGAAAAACAGACTCTTTACAGCAGTTTCTGCTTTGTGCCTCAGAACCGTTTCATCTGGCGTTCGATCCCTCGAACCGGACAATTTGAAAGAATCGGTTCACTAAAGTGAATCAAAATTGACATCACTGTATTTTACCGTGAGGAAAGCAGCTCAAACAATTATTAGATCGTAGGGATAAATTAACGCTCTACTCTTCATGAGGCATTATTCTCTCTATCGCTCCTTGACACTCAGAGCATGTAAATCAGAACCTGGGGTGTAGTTTATGGGCACATGATTTGCGTTAACAAATAAATAGTTGTGGTTTATAAATCACTCAAGAGTTAGAAATGCCACAAATAAGTATATAATACTAACTACTACGGTGTTTTGCTACAAAACACAGGCACAACTGGAGATTCAGCACATTGTGTTTTTGTTTCCTGTCGAGCCCCAGGAACATCACAGGCTCAGGTCAAGTTTAATGACAGTTCTGGCTCTGCATCTGGGGCTTATCAGCTTTCAGGTGTTTGGTGGGGTGTAGACTGAAATATAGGGCTCTGTTGAGTAGGGTTTGTCATACTCTAATGGAAACGTTTGCAGCGCCTCTTACTGGACAAATGTCTTTACTACACCGACTGACTAATCCTACAGGTTATTTGTTTTATTACAGATTGTTTATTCATGCATTCATTTTATTTTACCACTTCAGCAGTCGGCCCTGAGTCTCTTCCACGCCAAGGTGCAGACAACACAGAAAAAGTTTAGAACCTCAGAAATGCATACACGGTGTAATATATAATATTAACATGTTTTACCTTTAATACCATAAATACACACCATTTATTTTCTATATTGAAAATAATAAAAAGTGATTTTGCAAAAGTGGTGGCAAAGTGGCACAGCAGGTCGTGATGCTGTCACACTTCTCCAGGGCCCTGCTCCGGGTGACTATTTATGAGGAGTTTGGTGTGTTCTCCCCGTGTCTGGGTGGGTTTCCTCCCACAGTCCAAAAACAAACAAAAATAAAAAACACATTGGTAGGTGGATTAGCAACTGAAAAGTGAGTTGGCGTGAGTGTGTGTCACCCTGTGAAGGACTGGTGCCCCCTCCAGGGTGTGTGTGGACCAGGTCTGTTTTGTAACTTCCATATACTGTAGTTCCATTTAGAGCAATTTTCTTTCCTCCCTGTTGGGAACGGACTTACATGTGTGTGTGTAACTTTGATTTAAAAGACTAAAAAGAAGACCCCACATGTACACAACAAAATCAACACCAGCAAATTCTTTATTTCTTTTTGTCCAAAAGCGTGTACAAAAATGAAAACTAAAAAAGGGGAAGAAAGTGAGGACACAAGACTGCAAGTTCTTCGGAGGGGAGAGAAAAAAAAAATAAATAAAATAAAGAAATGTCAAATTTTGGTTCCGAGTTCAACAGAGTGCTGCTGAGGAGGGGGGAGATGAGAGAAGGGAAACCCATTAAAAAAAAGGTCTATAAAATAAAGCGCCACCTTAAAAAGCCAAAACATCCTGCTCTTTTAAGGCCACCAGTTTCACTCCACTCAAGTTTCAACAGAGAATAATCCACTTGGTTTACACACATACATCTCTCTCACTCTGACCACTCAAACCATGCTGACGGACATATAAAAAACGTATGAGATTTCTCAGTCCCACCCTAAATATTCCACACTTCTACTGAACATCCACATACAGACGATGCACAACTACGTTCAGGCAAAAAGACGACACATTTGGCTCTTCCCCTTCCCACATATCTGTTCTCTTTAAAGAAGAAAAAGAGGTAACAACATCTACCAGAGGTTTTCTCTAATATGTTGCACTGTTTGTACCCTTGGCCCACAGACATCTGGAGCATAAAACAGTGATTTGTGCGTGTGGAAAAATCAAAGTGAGCAAAAGACACACCGCACAGAAATCAAAGAGGAGTGGGAAAGATGCAGATATGAATTTGAAAAGTCTAAGAAAAAAAAAGGAGGTTAAGAGGTTTGAGGCGAAAACAATGCCCAAATTGCACAGTCTGTCCTTTACAGAATGTTTTGAAATGGATATTTGTTTTATTATTATTGTTATTATTATCATGTTTTTCTAAGGCTTAGTAAGAAAATATTGTTCTGGTTTATGTTGAATGTGTTCAATAACTGAAAACCTCACAGCGCATTTTATTTCACAGTAATCTTCAACATGTACAACACAAAGGGCCTCTGTGTCTTTTACAGTTGTTCCATCAGTTCAATGGCTTTGTACACGCCTTTCAGTCAAGTACAGGCAGGGTAAATACTGGCAGTGGCACACAGCCTGTCCAAGTGAACTGCGCTGTGCCTTCTGCCACCACCAGATGGGGCTCTGATCTAAGTCACAAACTCCTACACCAAATGCCCTGCTGAAAATGAGAGGTGGAACATGGAGCAGCTTGAAAAGTAGCCAATTCAGCTTCTCCATTTCAGCCTTCTCAGCACTAAATAGATCCAGAGCTGAACAGAGTGCAACAGACATATTCCACAGTCGGTACTTTGTGATGGATCACACCACCTCCCTCTACACAGGAGACTGGGGTTCATTTCCCACCTCAGGCAAGAACAGCAAGCCGTTCTTGGCCAGCACACTCAACATTTAACATACATCTGTACCATGATGAAAATTATCAATCGCTCGAGATAACAGTGTCTGCCAAAGGGAGCACATGTTAATATTCTTAGACCAGTGCTGAGTTTAAAAGACTTAAATCATAGTAACATAGTCACCGCAGCTACAACAATGACAAACTGGGACACTTGGCCAGACTGATGTGTACAGTGAGTTTAGTCACAGTTTTGCATGCATATAGAACTAAGGAAAGCAGCTTTTTAACTTTTAATCCAATCCACTTCACCTTTGATACCAGTAATTCAAATTAATATAGTTAAAATATGGATACAATTATTCAGAGGTGGTGAAATGAAGCAGATATCTGTAAAGCTGTATACCTGTAAAAGCTCCCTCACTTGCAGTACTTTCGAAGAATTTTTTTTTCCAACCTTACAACATATTAAATTTAATTAACTTAAAGTTAATAAGAAAATATTACAATTGACTTGTTTCAAGACCAATATCATGTACTGACCTATATTAAATCATTTAATTGTTCAGATTACATTTCCGATATCAGAAATTGGATTAAAAGTTACAAAAAGCTCGCCGAAGTGAACAGTACACACTGAGTAGAAGTAGAGTAGACGAAGTGTTCCTGCAGTAAATGCTAAAAGACAGCAGCCTTGCAGAACAGAGATCAAAACGAGTGAAAACTCCACACAGCCTGAGCATTACGGCCCCTTCTTATTCCTGAGCTGATGATTGAGGGCCCGTTGAGGCCCTCTTCACACACACAGAAACGGAGATGCTGACAGGAAGAGGGTGGAGTCACATGTGACGACAGGAAGTGTTTTTTTAGAGGATAAGCGACACACTGCGATGTGGGGCTCCTGCGAGACCAAATTAAATCCCTGCGACTGTTCTTGAGCCCCGTGTTGAGCAAGATTGGTCCCATGCAAAAATATGTGGACATCAGGACACTACAGTACATTCAAATATGGATTAACTACGATCATTTATGCCTTGGCAAACAACATAAAAATAAAATGTAGCTAAATTAAAACAAACTAAAACTCTAAAATGTCAAGATCTTGACAGACATGCAGATTACACACATTCCAGCCACTCAGGTGACCGGACAAATGTTGAGTAAAAAAGGAACAGCTTTAAAAAGTGTGAGACAAGTTGCCCACCAGAACACAAGTGGGTAGCAGAGAGAAATGCTAACAAAAACGCAAAAAGATGCCCAATACCACAGATAAACAACAGCTTGTTTGATTGCTTGACCATGAAATACAAATGAAAATGTCTATACAGAATTTCCAGTCTCAAACATTACAACATCATTGCAGCCATCTTCTTCAAAAGAAGGAAAAACTGCTCCAGAAATGCTTGGACAGTAAGCGCTATCTATCAGGAATGGACTCTGATATGATTTGATTTGAATGAAGCCCCAAGAGGCTCCTTTAAGTCTTGTGCACAAAAAAAGAGAGAAAAAGTGTGAGAAACAAGATGTGTAAAAGACATTTACAGTATCATGTACCCTGTAAGTTTCACAGATATACCCTGCAAACAAAATCAAAACAGATATTTAAGTTTTAAAATTATAAAACAGGCAGTATGGTTCATTTTTTTTTTTTTTTTGTGAATAACAACCCAGAATTAAACTCATTCTCTGGTTGTGAAAAACTGTAGTAGAATCACACAACTGCCCAGAACCTCTACCTGAGTGTATGGTCTAGAACTGTTGTCACTGAAGGACATCTCATGTTCCTAATAGTAAACAACTAGTTCTGCTGGACAAGAACAAGGTAAAAATAAGAACTACATTAAGAAGAGGACAGAAAAAAGAAAAAAATACAGAAATAATCATCCTCAGAGTCATGTAGACAGGGGGTGGAATTTTGGTCAAGAATAACTAGTAAATAAATTCCACAATAAAAAAAAAATTAAAAAATAAAACCATTCTCTAAAACTAAAATAAAATGAAAAAAAAAAAAGCTGGAATTTATAAAAACACTCTAGAAGGAGAGGTGCTGGCCCCATCGGCTTTATGGTTTGTGCACAAGAGAATGAGTGATGAAGATGTGTGTGTGTGCCGTGGCCAGGCGTGTTGAAGATAAAGGGTCAGAAGTCTGGGCTGTAGGCGAATAATGCTGAGGACAGGATGTTAGGCCGATTTGGTGACATTCTCGGTGTCCTTGGATGCCCAGAGCTCCTTGTGCTGCTTGCGCCCAAAGCCCTCATCGTAGTTGCCTTTGCTCTTGAAGAGCTGCTGGAAGTGCGGCTTGCAGTAGAACTCGCCCTGGAGAGCTGCGTATGTACCCAGGCTGCAAACACAAGGGAGGGGGTGGGGCAACACACAGAAAACCAAACAAAGTATTTAGAAGATTTAAAAATGTAAATACAATTTAACAGGACACTACTACTGAATATGCATTGCAATATATACACAAGATGCATTATTAAAGGAATTAGGTTCTGCTTCTGATTAAAGAACAGATGATACCAGCAGTTTTAATAAAAGGTCTTTTCTTTAAAATCACTTGTTTAATCTTAACATGTCTGTGTGGTGTTGTTTATGTGCTAGAAGAGGCATCATTGTGTGAAGTAAGCTGTGAACACCATGGCTGAGCATTTCTGCTTTAAATCTACAGCTCTCTAAAGACAGGCAGATTCACACAGACAAGGTTTCTTACATCACAAACCTAAGAAACAAATCCAGTCAATTTGTAGAGTTGGGCCAAAGGTAATATGAGCTAAAACTGCAAGCACTTGTGGTGTTTCATGGCACTTATTTTCAGTTTGTATATGATATTCAACTGAGTTTACATTTAAATCTGACTTATATTTTAAAAAAGGTTAAAGATGTTTCCAGAGAGATCTAATGATAGTGATCTGATGAGACGGGTTTGAATCAGGTTCACCAGCTAAGGGGTTTTTGTAAAAGGTTTGATGCTCCATATAATAAAAACCAATCACAACTGCCATAGTTTATAACTGGCTATTCTGCCCTCTTTTCTCTTTACAGGCTGCATCCAGATGCACAGTTATGATTATAGACTGTGGATCTGACAAACGATGAGAGTCAGAGGAGTGTACTACAGACGCATTTAATAAATAGTTGGATATAACTGAAAGGACTGAAACAAGACGAGACAACACACACACACATGGCTGAGCATTTCTGCTTTAAATCTACAGCTTTCTAAAGACAGGCAGATTCACACAGACAAGGTTTCTTACATCACAAACCTAAGAAACAAATCCAGTCAATTTGTAGAGTTGGGCCAAAGGTAATATGAGCTAAAACTGCAAGCATTTGGTGGGGGTGGATGGAAATTAGAAGCAGGCACTAATGCAGAGTCATAGATCTGCACGTACTGACAGAAGCCGAGTACCATGAAACCTACTTTTAAGGCATTTGAAGGATTTTTTTTTTACTTAGAAACGTCTTCCAAATCTGTAATTCTAATGAAGAGAGATGAGTATTTAGGGGTTTATTCGATGTCCTGAGGAGGACATAACTAATTAATTTTGAAAAACCTAGGGGTGAACTGGTTTTGTTGTGAAAGTTATATTTTATACTAATGTTAATAAATCTTATTAAGTAACAAAATGCCCCATTTTCTAAATTGTGCTTTGCATTTTCCTAATGTCTGAGAGCAGGAAAGAACTTGTGGGTGATATGGTTTCATGATGAAATTTGCATGTCTCTAACCTTAGTTTGGTGTTGCAGTGTTTGCAACAGAAGCACGACGCGTGGAAAATAAGGTTATTGGCCACCAGTTTCTCCATCGGATACACAGTCTTCTCACAGGATGCACAGACTTCATTCTGCGTCTTAAAACTGAAAGACTAAACACACACACGGAACAGTGGTGGACCATTTTGTTCACATCATAAATAATTCAAGCAAACCCCTGTAAGTAATTCAAGGCCAGGTAAGTTAATGCATGTTGAACTACTGATCACCCTACACTCAATTTAATGAGTTCAGGACCTTATGAGAAAGAATAGAAAAGGGACCAAACTGACAGAAAAATATAATTTTAATATAATAACTTTTACACATCTGGCATGCATTGGCCCTTGTGGTGTTTCATGGCACTTATTTTCAGTTTGTATATGATATTCAACTGAGTTTACATTTAAATCTGACTTATATTTTAAAAAAGGTTAAAGATGTTTCCAGAGAGATCTAATGATAGTGATCTGATGAGACGGGTTTGAATCAGGTTCACCAGCTAAGGGGTTTTTGTAAAAGGTTTGATGCTCCATATAATAAAAACCAATCACAACTGCCATAGTTTATAACTGGCTATTCTGCCCTCTTTTCTCTTTACAGGCTGCATCCAGATGCACAGTTATGATTATAGACTGTGGATCTGACAAAAGATGAGAGTCAGAGGAGTGTACTACAGACGCATTTAAATGCATTTAATAAATAGTTGGATATAACTGAAAGGACTGAAACAAGACGAGACAACACACACACACACCTTGGAGCGCTGAACAGGCTTCTCTTCTGAGGTGTTTCTGTTGTCCTGGAAACAAAGGAGAAAGACGATTGAATTGGGATGTAAACAGCTTTGTTACCCTGACAACATATAATGACGTGTTCCATAATAACAACAACAACAAAAACATCCCATAATACACTTATAGTCATTGGCCATATCTCACACTGTAAGGCTTTCTCCACATCCCGCAGCAGACTGTAACTTCTCTGTCACAAATACACCTCTCCGCACATGGAACATGCCTCCGCTTCCCTCCTCTTTCTCTGTACACTTCCACTCCAATACTTTTCGGTGTACACACACCTTTTACCAGTAATCTAGAGACACCAAGGCTTCTCACGAGTCTATTCAAACACTCCTTCATCCTCTTTATCCCTCCACACACATGACGCACAGCCCCACGCCACCTGTTTAACTACATCTTTTACCAAAATTCTACTGAGGGTACAACATCCAAGAACAGAGCAATGCTACAAAAATACTTGGAATTGGACTTCTTCACATTAACTTACATTAAAAGTAAGGAAGAAGTGCAGCAGAAACATGGCACTGCCAGTGCGTTTAATGTGGAATGAAACAGAGTGAGAAGCCGATGGACAACTTGAGCACAGCTGATACCGTGTCCAGGAAAATTGGTATAGACCAAATGCAAGACAACAGCCAAAATATTTTCATACACACCCACAGAGGTAATTTTCTTAAGGGGATACTGGTGTTTACAGCGAAAGCTCGGAGGCCCTGCAGTGAGCTCAATTAAAGAGAGATTGAGGCTCCTGAGAGCGGCACTCAGCGGATGTAATGTTTGGTCTGAGACTATCCAGTCTGTAAATATCAGTGAGAACCATCTGAAATAACTAGTGACTCAGTAACAATACATTTCAAATCAGACATCAGGGAAGCAAAAGCTAGAGCTAGGACAGAAATGTATTACTGAGATTATACACACAGTCTCTCAAAATCAAAAAGGTATTATCAGAGTTTGTTCCCTCACAGTAACAGGCCTCTACTCTTCTGGGAAGGCTTTATTGTAGAGATCTGAACATGGTTGTGAGGACTGGATAGCATTCAGCCAGAACAGCATCTCTACAAATGTGCCCCTAAAACTTTTTTCTTTTGCCTCAACTGTCTGTCACTTTCCGCACTGCCACATGTTTTTCACAGATATAGAACTTTCATTAGCTTTGAGAGGAAATGGCCCAGACAGACACTAGGCAGTGATTCTAAAGCGTCTCATGTGAGGCAGTCATTTCCCCACATTGGAGACTTGTATAATATCAGTCTTGCAATACAAACCCTCTCCAACAGACCCAGTTAATGACTTAATTTTTTTTAAGCAAGACAACAGTTCTCTATAGCAGGACTAAAGTGATACCCAAACAAAGTGAATTATTATTCACAAAGTTGATAATGGGAGTAATAGTCTTTCACCTGGGATAAGAGATGCATAAGCATAGGGGGTGACATAGGTTCTGTTTGCCAGCACCACAGATAAAGAAATCAGTTTGTGCATCAACACTTTCATAAGATGCCAGCAGCTCAATCCACATCCGTAGGTGGTTTGTCAGCCCTTATGTTTGAGTTTCTGTTCTGTGCTTTTAACCATACATTAGAAAACAAATCCTTACTTATGCAAGACCTGCTTTTCTTACCAAGGAAGAGCCTCGTGACGAACCTAAAAGCTTTGTGACAGGACAAAGGGAGAGGAAACTGCAGAACAGATTTAGTCAATGAGTAAAATAATACTTTAAATAATCTTCACCGATTTCAGAAATAATCTTGTAATCCTCTAATACTGCTGCTTACACTACAGTGAAATGTGGAGTGCACACTTCTGTGGAGTCCACCTCAACCCACTTCCCTTTCCTTTAACAACAGTGAGAAAACCTGCTGTTTATGAAGGGTTCCTTCTCTAACGTGACTTTATGAAACCGATTAAATACAGAAGAGAGGCTCAGAGTTGCGCCCTCGCTCACACAGGCCTTACACACACACACACACACACACACACACACTTGAGAGTGTTAAAGTGCATGTGACATTGACTGTAGTAAGTGTCTGTGGTAACCCCGGAAGTTGACTTCCTAGAGCTACACTTACAAGTCTGAGCTGCAATTCACACACAATTCACTGCAATTCTCTCACAATGTTAACGGTGACACATTATGAAAACGCACTTGGTCAGTGGATGTATACATTCATTTGGGGTTCTGGTGATCAAAAGAGATCCCTTTTTAAAAAAAGCTTAAGTTTAAACCTCCTTTTGCCTTTTCTTCACGCTACCAATGTCTTAGTTTCACTCAGAATTTTTAAAAAGCCTGTTGTCTGTAGTTCTTGTGGTTGGTTTATTATGAAAGAGATATGAGACAGTAACAAAAGCAGTTAAATCTTATGTATAGTTAAATCCACATCCTTACATGAGGTGTCACAGGAGCTGGCCCCGAATATTCGTACATTGGGTAAGAATTCAGTTTATAATTTTGAGATTCAGATATTTGTTTTGTTTTTGATAAATGTGGCTCGATAAAGGTAACCCTCCACTCCACATTTATTTAGCCTTGTAAACATAAAAGTCTTGTACAACTTGCTACAGCAACCTGTTTACAATGAAGCATGGCAAGCTACAGTTCATTTTGTCAGCTTTACACCTCAAATAAGAAGACCTCCACAAAGCTCAGGTTTTTCATGTACACTCTGTGCCCTTAGTGGCACTGTGTATGCACAAGTTACCCAACGACTCAGTGCAGCCTTAATTTTAAAACAGGCGCTGATTTTCTGAACAAAATGGCTGGCCCCAAGTATTCATGTATTCAGGTATTTGTTCGTTGGGTATGTATTCGGTTTCTAATTTTGAGATTAGGATATACAGTTTTTTTGGGATAAATGGGGCTATCGATAAAGACAGTGCTCCACCCAACCCACATTCAGGCTTCAGCAGTCAAAACAGTGCTCTCGCCACTTCCTGCATATTCAGGCTCATCAACATAAAAGTCTTTGTACAAGTGAAGCCTAAATCTGTCATATAAAAACAGCCTAATATGTTAAAACAACACACAACGAAGCAAGGCAACGGCACAGGTCATTTTGTCAGTTTTGTGAAATTAGAACACCTCCACTTATACTGATTATATTGTATATACTCTGTGCCCTTAGTTAGTGAGCTAGTTAGCAGGTTAGCGAGCACAGATAGGGAGTGAACCTGGAATGAGAGATATTAAAGCAGGTGTTGAAAACGAATTGTGTTAATGACAACAATATACACCATCCCACTCCCTGAATGTTCACTGAATATCCTGGTCGAAGCCCTAAAAATGGTATTTGGGACAGCCCTAGGTGTCACCCTCAAAGGTTTCCAGCATTCAAGCCCCATTTGGCCCCACAGATCCCATGCGGAGAAGAAAATGCTGAATCATTATTAGTTACCACTATTTCTGCCACTTGTTCTTATCAAGAAAGATACTTTAAGGAATAGGAAAAGTGCTGAAGGATATATATATTCCGAAAGTTTAGCAATGATTTTTTTGTGATTAAAGACTTAACCCTATGATTTTATACTGAAAAATGTAATACAAACAGAAGTGTCCACGCAAACTGAACAGGGTATTAATCATAAAATAAAGCTGATTAATAAAGTCTGAAAAAGAATCAGGTAGAAAAAGAATAAGATCTCTTTATATATTCAGCCATTCATCCCCCTTTGTCCACTGCAGATACACTATGTAACGTTTGGAGGGGAGTAGGAAACTTCATTCCCAGACCCGTGCAGCCGAGCTTTATATTTCACTGTCACATACATAGCAATGAGCATGGTGAGCTTTGGCTCATGTGCAGCTTCAATTCACTTCATGCTTTTCTAAAAAGACTGCACAAGCTGCGTGTGCACAACTCTACCTTTGTGCTGACACGTGGATAAAATATGGTTTTCTCAAAAAGACAAGCGAATGACCACAGACCAGCTCTGTGCACTGCTTTATAGCATCAGTCTACTGCAATAAAGAGAGACAGGAAATGCAACAGAGGGCTTTTACTAGGTCAAAACCTCCAAAAAAACAAAGTTCCACTAGCATTCAAACAATGATGAAACAGGATTAAGAGAATAAGACACACAGAGAGAGAGAGAGAGAGAGAGAGATATGCACACATTTCATCTGGTGCCATCTGTCCCTTTTTGCCTTATTTGTACATAAAGCAACCCAAACACACACACAGCTACCAAACCATCTAGGCTGCTTCAGGAAGTCCTGATGACACATCAGTCTTCCTGCTCCGTGGTTTATGACAGCAGACCCCATCTGCCATCCCTGGAGACACCCAGAATCGGTCTGAGGTCACATGACCAGCACCCAGATCACATCTCAGGAAACCTTGCACATGTGTACACACAGTAGCAATTATACAAATTATGCCCATTACACTCATTACAGTGCTCATAAAATGGGGGCTGGCTATACTGGCTACATCTGTAATATTACAAAAACAAAACAGTTATCCAGGTTTAGCCCCAGAAACATTCTAAGATAGTTTTAAGACCAAGTATGGAGACTGTAGACATCTGCTTATCTGAGGTTTTATTGTAACTCAAAAATGTATTTAATGGGAGTCTGTCTTCCTTTTTATTACAGTAACTGCCTCTGCTCTTCTGGAAAAGATTTACGCTAAATGTTGGGGGAAATTGCTGTGGATATAACTGCTTAGTCAAGATTATTACTGAAGTTAGGTAATGATGTTGGACCACAGATATCATTCCTTTTCATGACCAAATGTAACGGACAGTGCTTCATCATTCCTCGGAAAAGACTTAAAATACTTTAAAAAAACCCAATCATCAATAAAACTTCAAAGTCAAGCAGGTAAATTTAAATTGATTGTTTTTAATCAGGAGATCAAGTTACAGTGACCTACCCACATTAAGAAGAGTTAAATGGATAGATTTAGCAAAGCAAATTATATTGCACGTTCTTAATGACTCTGTTTAATGATGGGCTAAACAGCAGCGAATTTCCCATAACTTCCAGAAACATAAGATGACTTTGCAATTCATGTGTTTCCCTGAAATGATTTCATGCTAAATTAAATATTCACATAAAATGTACGTTATAAGTGCCCACAGATCATTTACACTAAACAAGCAGTGCCTCCAACTGTGCATTTTAGAGTGACTATGTGAAAACACCATTTCCGCCACAAATGGGCAAAAGTGCTAAAAAAATACAGAGAAAAAATGCATCAGGAGAAAGTCTGCAGTTGGTCTAAAGAAGATAATGCAATCAAGTCTGCAAGCCCGCTTACAGTGTCCAAGCTTCATGTTATTTGACAGCGTTGCTATTTTAGGAACTGTTTGGATTCAAACAGACACAACACCAAATTTAGAATTAACCTCTTGCCTTTGCTCACTTTCACAGCAAGACCTTGGATTTTTCTAATACGTATAACATTACAATCAAGAACATACCAGAGATGAACAACAGTCATGAGCAAACAACAACAACAAAGAGCCAACAAAAATGCTGACCAGATGAAGCATTTAGGGGGTCATACAACCTTTTTCCACAAATTAACATATATATTAAAAACCAATATAAGATGCATGACAAGACATTCAACATGTAAATGTCCCCTGTAATCACTCACTGTATCTCCGTAATAAAGCCATCAGCTTATTTTAATAGTTTAACTGTGTGGTTTTATATCACTGTGAGATTTGACAAACTCCTTCCATCCACACTGTGATTTTCCCTCATTGTGTTTTTTATCTGGAGGTGGACATAACAATTTAAAAGGGAATTTTGGGGAATTTTGCAGAAGCTGAAGACAACCCACAAAGGTCAGCAGCAAGGGGCCAAACAACTTTATTTTTCTTTGGAAAATGTACCACTAAAGCCCCTTGATCTGGAAAACCCATATAAAACTGTACTGTAGATCTGATGTGCATAATTAAATGGGTGAAGACGATGGGCAAACTCAGATGGTCTCAGCACTTTATATTACTGCTAGGAAGTGCTATTCACTTCCCCAGCCAATTCTTGTCTTGGGATCATGAGCTTTTATAGGCATTTTCTGAAATGATTCAGTGCAGACAACAACCCCACTGTTATTTTTTAATTAAGTCAGATTTTTATGAACTCAAGTAGCTCATAGTTTGACACAGTGCTGAATAAAATATAAAAAACTTTTACAACTCCACTTGTTAGAAATTACCTATGATATACTTATCAACATGTAGTGTCACTGTCACAGAGTTCCTGGGGTTGTGGGTTAAAGGCCCGCTCTGGGGGAGTACTGTGAGGAGCTTGATGTGTTCTCACTGTGTCTGCATGGGTTTCCTGCCCACTGTCCAAAAACACACATTGGTAGGTGGATTGGCTAGTGATGATAGGAGTGAGTGATTGTAAGAGTGTGCGTCGCCCTGTGATGAACTTGCGCCCTGTCACAGGTGTGTCTCTAACTTGTGCCCAGTGATACTGAGTAGGCTCCGCCTCCACCCTGAACTGGATAAGGGGTTGTAGAATAAGAATGAATGAACACATTATTCATCATTCAAACATTAAGTGTAAAACCACAGCCCTACACGGTGAGGTTATATCTTTTTTCCATATCATACAGCACTACTTGGGGCTGTGACTCTGATTGGTTGATCTGGCTTATTGGCAGTTCAGGTGTTATTTTAACTCCTTTAATATGAAAACTGTACTCTTTCAAACTGCGACTATGATACAAAGAAAACTCTTTCCAGCAGTTTGTCTGAGAGGTTGTGTTTAATGCAGCATCATCTTTGACTTCTGATCTCTAAGTATGAGGTGTCCCTGCTGTCTGATCAAATTTCAGTGAGTCTGGCTGCATTAGAGACAAGCACTTAATCATCAAGCTCTGCATTGGAAAATCAGGAGCACTCACAGTACACCATTACAGGGGACAGAATTCATTATTTGTTTCCATACAAAAACAATACATTATCTGAAGACTTTTAAAAGACATAAATATATTCAATTTTCCAAAGCTTCAAAAGGTTGGAACAGTCAATCACCAAAAAACGCAGATCAAAATCTGCAAATATGTAGTTTAATTTGTGTATCATTTAGTACATTTATTCAGAACTAATTATGTTCTCTTTCTAACTGTTCTTTAAATGAAACTTGCACTCAAAACTGTGTTTGGATATTTGGATTCCCTTGGGTGGCTTTATATAAACTCATACAACACGTTTTCCATCAAAACCTCATTTCTCTCATTTTCAGCATTTTTTGGAGCCGTGTAAAGTCATGTTCTGACAGAGGACAGTTTGACAGCTAATAAAAAGTAAATAATTAATAAATAGCTCCATCTTCATACAGTCTTCCATTTAAGGTAAAATGTTACATATGAATTAGAAGCCAACATTAGCCATGTAATATATGGGCGAGAGAGAGAGAGAGAGAGAAAAGATTTCATTACGTGTATATATAAAAATACATTTAAAATAATAGAAAAATTAACCAGGTGCTTTGAGTCCGAGTGCATTACAATCCTTCATCACTGATTTGATTTGGCCTGCTCTCGACTTTCATGCTTGCTTGCTTCTTCATCCCACTCTCTTCCCCTTCCTCCATCCATCCATCAATCAATCCATCCATCCGTACCTCCCAATCACTCTCCATGAACCTGCCACCTCTCTGCTGAAGCAGAGGGTGATATGATGCCCTAATCTCATTAGCCCTACAAATCCCATCAGCTACTCCCCAAGGGCCCCTGTGTGTCCAGACAGGCAGGTCAACAGAAGGAGGGGGGTCTGGATCTCCCATCCAGCCCTCAAAGCGAGCAACCAAGAAGCAGTTGTTTATACAGAAAGGAAGGATCTATTTGACAAACTTTCAAAACAGCCAACAACAGTCTGTTATCTTTGAGTGACACGTTGAACAAAATGCAGAATGGTGCAACAACAAACAGACAACAAAGTGGAATGCCTTCACTTCCTCTCCACTGAACACTTACAAGCTTTATTTAGGAAAAATAAACTTAAACTTTTTGAAATATTTGAAATATGAAGAATGCTTTGAGGTGCTTGTCATTGATCCACAGACAACAACAATAAGTCAAACACTGTTAGAGAACCCTTTAATCAAATGAAAGCCTAAAATGTGAGGCAACAATAAGAGAACAAGACACGGCCTGCAGTCATTTCTTCACACATGGGGAAAGAACACTTCCCTATGGTTGACATGTTAGTGCTGTTGAGCGGCAGTGGACATTACTGTCAGTGAGTTTCTTAAGGTTCACTCACACCAACGCTGTTCAGGACCTCACGCATGCAGGCCTTCCTGAAATGTCCTTCTCTGTACAACACAAAAACAAAAGCAGGCAACTGGCCATCTGTGATGTGCTCAGGAAAGTTTACTGTAATTAAACAATCTCAGCAACAATAACATACTGTACCATCTTCCACCCTTAGTCCAAGATAACTCAGATGCGAATTTTGGCACAAAGAAATAGGGTTGGTGGTATAACAATAATACCACGTGGTACCGTACACCATGGTATGTTAAAATGTGGACGGTATCTTAAAATGGGGGTGGTATTTATGACGTGTGTGTGGTGTGTCAAATTTCGGTCTTTAACAGTTAGCTAAAATGTTCATGTGCATTTAAGAGAGCCACGGGGAGGGGGCGCTGTGGGAGCTCAATGACTGCTGATGTCAAGGTCTGAATTTTTTATTGACAGGGCAGTGCATGGCCTGAATGTGATAGCCTGAATGTGACTCCTCCCACAATTTGCAGCTATGTTAGGGCTGGACGATATGCCCAAAATTTATATCACAACATATTTCTACATTTCAGTCGATATGATACCATTCTGATAACGATATAAACAAAATAAAAGCCACGGAAATACTGCCCAATCAAACAGACAAGTAACATGTCATCACTGTCAAACAACAACCTCTTGGCTTTGTCAAGTGCCCCATAATGACCGTCAGTCAGTGACAGATGCTGTAAATAATGTACAATAAAATATTGAAAATGTGTATACAAGTCATATTTTATATTGCGATATATAATGATATTGAATTATTGTCCAGCCATAAGTTATGTTCAGTACAAACTAATATGTGCACTGCATGGACACAAGGATAGGGAACGTCTCCCATAGAGCAAACAAAACAATCCAAAAACACAGACATAAGTTACTTAACATCAAGTAGTCAAATAACTCAACAAGTATAAGCAGGATTCTTCATTCCGGAGTTGATTTGATCCCCACAAAATGGGGCATGTCTGAATGAGAATAAATAAAACAGATCTGATATGGAGATATGAGGCAGCTAAAGGCCTCTGAGCTAAATGGCTGCCCTGGTCTTTGGCTGCTGTCTGCTGAGGAAAGACTGCACAGATCATCTTCTGTGAGGTCCACGTAGATACAAAGACAAATTACACTTGGGCAGTCACCATTAGGTACGTCCCGTATCAATCATGAGATGTGCCGTATTTGCCTTGTTGTCATCTTACAGAATGAATGTAGTATATTTCTCATTCACAGGCTTGTAAACAGGAGCCCACTCTCTGTGATGTAAAAGCGAGACACTTAACACGTACAGAAACAGAGCATGAGGAGTAAATAAACACTGGGCTGGGGAGAACACAATGACATCTGTGCGAGACAAAAGCAGGACATGTAGAGGGGAGAAAGAGTTTTAAAGCTTAGCAGTTTTATAAAGGAAAATATCAGATTTGACAAAATGAAAAGAAGATTAATCAATCCCCGGAAGTTATCCTGGAGGTTAATTCAATTATATTGTAGTATCAATATTTTTGTAAACATTTGGTGTTAGGAAAGAAATACGCAGCATCCGAGAAACTGTAGAACTGCTTTGTTGTTTATTAAGAAATTAAATTAAGTAAATTAAGGACCTTTTTTTTCACACCTGCATTGATTCAGTTATGAAAACTCCCTGTGTCATTCTCCTAGGTAGAAAGCCACTACACTGAAGCACACGCACATACACACACACACAGATGTGAAATCTCAGAGGCTGAGAAATGTAAGAAGGCCTTTATGGCTCATGAGAGAGGTTAAGGAACCAGTATGGGGAGCTGCGTTTTCATTTACCGTCAGTACATGCCTGTAACCATGGATACGTGAGGAGTGCAAAATTTCACATCTCCACCACGTCCATTAGCTGTTTTTAGCCTATAGCCTACTCCAACCCAATACCAAGGACACACAACACTGAACAACCTCACGGCCTGAATGTTGTTTCACAAAGCGGTGGGATAACTTAAGCCTCTTTCCGGACAGGTGTGACTTTGTGCTTATGTTATCTGCCTAATTGAGAAATCCTTCATTGTGAAACACACCAGGTTTTTCTATGTGGGTGATATGGCAAGAAAAAAAAAACCCACACACTTGTTACTGTGCACTTATTATACATTACTTGTCGTTTATGGCCTCTCTATAACAGCCATTTGTGTTTATAACACAGGTATTAAAAACTCTATTGCTAATGCACTTTGAAAAGTGTTTCACAATATATCGCCCTTTAAATAATATATGATCATACTGCCCGCTCCTACTCTCAATTACGAAACTCAATGAGCTTCTGAAGTGTTGTGAGGGTGCAGAAACAGAGCTAGAGGCAGGTAAACCTGGTAAACCCCCCAAAAAAATAAATAAATAAAGTAAACCCCTGCTTTCGGCCAGTTGTGATTGGGACATGTTGAAACACAGATAGCAAACTCAAGTGAGGAACGTCAGGCATCCAGCAACCAGCATGCAGCAACATTGGCCTGCGTGCTTTTGATGTTATCACAAAGAGAGGCATGTGTTACACAATCACAGTCCATAGGCAACACTGCAGACCCAAAGCAACAAGTTCCATCCGGCCTGGATGGTTTGAATGGAATTTAACACAAGAGACTGACACATTCTGAGACACTTCCCTTCTAACTCTACAGTCCGTTAGAATGAACATGCGGCATGATGGATGCTACTATTGCATTTATACTGTTAGCCTATAATCTTTCTAATTCAAAAAATTGCAATCTTGAAATATAATAATAAGCAGGGCTGCTTCTCAGGGCTGAGCTATAGGGTGCTTCACAAAAATCATGATATTGACATAGATATTAATGAAAGACAATTTTTACATAAATCCTATTTTAGATTTTTTTTAATTCACTGTTTATCTCCTTTCCTGATGACAGCGAATTAATAATTAATAAATATCAACAATAATTTTAAATTAACACGATACACCTAGTTTCTCAAAATAAATTCAAAACAGCTCTGAAAAAAGCGACTTTGTCATTCATGTGCCACTTTTAAAGACTGGCTTTTTAGTGTCATACCATCATTTGGAGGGTAAAAACACATTGACCACTTTTTTGTATATAACACACACACACACACACACACACACACACACACACACGACTCTAGTAAGTTGACATATAAACAAAGCCCACGGTTTCTGTTAAAAATGGTGTTTTGTGATGTCACCAGATACATTTCAAGGGGGAGTTGTGATAGTAGAAAACATACCAGGTACCAGGTGCCAAAAAGTGAGCAGAGCTGAGCTGTGGAGGTATCATGCACTGAAAAAGTGCCAATCATACAGAAAGACATACCCAGATTACAGCATCTGGGCATCAGACAATGACAGCTTCAGGTCCCTGTTTTGTTCCCACAAGAACCCTACTAATGCCAATGTTCCTTTAGATACTCTTTATCAAGCAATAATCTCAAGAGAATCTCTCATACCCCACATGAACTGACAAAGGCAAGTGGCATTTTAAAATACTGCCACATCAAGCCACAGTCACCATACCAGAAATAGTTTTGTTTCCACGAGTTAAGCACCATTTTGAAGGACTATTAATTCTCCTGTGCGTACAAACGTTCTAGCACCTGTGCGTTGAACATCTTTTGAACTGTCCAGGCAAACGGTATGAAGAACATAATGTTGATTTGCATAGCAAAGCTGACAAACCTGTTTCATTTAACTCTACAACACACATGTCCACCAACAGAGCACAAATCTAGAAGTAATCAGTAGATCAGTGATTACCACAGAATTTTATCTTTGATATTTTAAATGTTTCTTTTGTTCAGATTAATGTCACTGGCCACATGCACTAAGTTCTCTGTGGTTGAGAAAATAAAGGAAATGTACTGTGACAGTCACTGAGATATGGGCTTAACTGCTGTTTCAGTGGAATCCATTAAAAAAGGGTACTACTCCAGAGGCGCCATTCTGTCTCTCTCCCTCCATATATGGGTTTTTTTTGCAAAATAAATAAAAATTATGTGCCATTATCAGCCTGCACAGGCTGTCCCAGAGTCCTGACTGGCATAATTTCATTAGTAAGGGGCTCTAAGAATAGTCAGGAGAGAGAACACCAGAGCTTACATAACAGAGCCTCAGTATAAACTCTGTAGACACTTTATTAGAAACCTCTGCCATGCAGCTCATCCTTTCTGGTGTACATTTAGAGGCAGGTTGTTTTAGCCGTCCTTTTGATCAGAGGTCAGTTTCTGACCAGCTAGTACTGGATGAATACTTTTACACCTCACTTAATCTAATAGGGGGCCCGTCTGATTTATGCATTAGGTTCTATAGATCTACAGAACCTATATAGGTTCTGTAGATACTTTAAAAGGAAAGAGCAGTTTGACAAAGATCACACACACACACACACACACACACACACACACACACGTTTTGTGTCATTCAAAGGGAATGGTGATTAGTGCTGCCACAAAAATAAACCCATGGGTAACAAATGGGTATGTACTGGAAAAACAAGAGCTTAAATAAAAGCTCTTGAATCATTTTTAAAGATGTGATACTGTGAACTTTTTTTTTTTAAACCAACCAGTGATTATCTAACCCTAGCAGCTGTTTTTGCAAATAGTCGTTTCCTATTGAAATACTAAAACCCACTACAAGGAAGTTCTGTTCAGAATGGGGCTCCATGCAAAATGCAATTTGTCCGGTACTATTTGCATGATACCCAATCAACAGTGGTCCTGTGGTAAGAAACTGGCAGTGATGAATGGGGTGAATGTTAGGACAATAAATTGCAGAACAACAAATGGATCAATTGCACCTGGACCTATAAAAAGTTGGTTGGAAGAATAGCATGAAGCATAAGACTGTGGGTTATAATAAAGTGAATGAGGGTTGAATGATGCTTAGCTACTCCTTCCATAGGCTGAATAAGCAGACAGTATTTTCTGTATATAGCACAAGTGGGGTGGAGAAAAAAAAACATGAACTGCTCACATTACCAGAATGTGCTGTCAAGACAAAGGCCTGATGACACAGTGGTTACGAAATTTTTCCTGCAACAACTTAAACAAGCAGGATTCAAAAGAGGCCATTACAGAAAAACAATGAAAGATGTATCATCTTTTCTTGCACTCAGAAGTTGAAGACATAAAGGGCTTTTCTGGACTGGAAGACATGAAGGCTCCTTTGTCTCTGAAGAAGGAAAACGCTCTGCGCTGTGGTTTGTAGCGTTGCCGCTTCCACATTCAACTCTTTGCACACCTCAAGCAGTTTCACCGCTGGACTATGCCAACCACGTGCTTGGAGCCAATGTTGGCCATCCGACAATTTATTTCATCTTGACTAATCTGCATGAAAGCCAAACGTCAATCAACACTGAGCTTTTTAAATTTGTCAGTTCAAGTGCCTGGCTGTGGTATGGCGATCCTGCAGTTAGTGTCACTGCCACACAGCTTCAAGGTCCTGGACTTTTCTGTGTTCCAACCAAGGCTGTGTGTTTTGTGGTTTCCTCTTATGGACTGGCGTCTTGTCAAAGGTGTGTTCCTCCCTTGCGCACAATGACTGCATGTAGGCACCATACCCACCACCACCCTGGAGCAACTACAGAAGATGAATAGATGTTCCTAGCCATCCTGTTCATGTTGATTATGATACAACATATCAAATATCATGCAAAAAGAAATAACGTGTTTTCCCACAATTTAGTATCAGCACACAATGACTTTTTCCTACCTCCGATTACATCACTGCGCACCAGCAAACAGGGAGGGCTAATATTAACACAATATCATGTTTCACCCTCCACTCCCATGGCACCCACATATCACTGAAAACACAAACCATCCAAATAAACATTCATGGTGGTGCACCTCTAATTTTCTTAGCATCTCTAGACACAAACACTCTAAACTGAGTTAAATTTGATAGAATACAGCCATGGGAGGATTCATTCTTGATCAGAAACACCACTCTAGCTCATCCCAGTAAACTCCAGAAAACACAGTTCTACCGCTTCACAGCCCAACACTAGTCAATGTACCACCAATTGGCATTGAGTTTGCAGGTCTTAGATTCACGTGCAGCTGCTCTATAGCAACCTATTTCATATCATGCTTTCCTATGGAGATTATGAAAGCTCTGTATGCAATATTAAATGTGTACAATGGGTGCATATTGAAATAGCAGATATATATATTTTTTTGTTAATCTGTTCACAGCTAAGTATTTTGAAAACATGGAAAGGCTATACACAGTTTGACATTGCTTCACTGAATCTGCATAACATTACACCTTGAATACTTCAGTGGGAAAACTGAGCAATTCGTATCCAGTTTCTATTGGTGCAGATTAAATACAAACATTTCAGCTAATCCATGTAAAAATTAGATTGGAGGAATCTGTCAGGATACTTGGTTGTCTCTCACTCTCTCTCGATGCCTCAGGCAATAATAAAGCTCCCCTTAGATCCACTGCCTGTGTACACCAGATCATCAGAGTAAAGAGTGAATGGCTTATTCTCTGACAACGAGTAGAGGAAATAGTTTTGGAAGTTGTTGAATTCTACAGGCTCTGGTGGCACATCTTTGCTTTAGCTACTTGTGCTAAAAGCCACACAAAAACACTCACAAAACACCCTCTGAGCTCAGTGTTTGGTGAAGACTTTACACTGGTGCTGATGACAGTGCTGATGATGGCCCAGTGGAGCCAATTTAGAGCTCTCAGTGTACATATGTTTGTTCAGACATTCTGCTGCCAGATGGCCATTTCTGACTCACACAAAGCAGTCGTCTTTGTCGACGAAGCGCTAACAACGCGTCCCATAAAAGAACTGCTCCATCTGAAGGGCTTTTAAACACATTCACTGCAACATCCCTTAATTAGTCCTAAATGCTTCATTAAGGGACTGAGATGGAACAGAAGTCAAAGCAGGGTCTGGGAAGCGGGGATGCAAGTGTTTGGCTCTGGATAAAATCATTACAATTATGGAACACATCTACAGTTTTACACACTCAGGCAAATTTCCATGTAATAACTATATGTCACTTATGATGAAGTTGTCATATCTGAGAAATTAAAAGAAACTAAGCAAAGAAATACAGCTCATTTGATAGTCATTCAAAATTAAGTAAAAAAAAATATTATATATATATATATATATATATATATATATAATAAAATAAAAAACAACACATTTGAATTCAGCCACCTATCTAACCTACAGCAGTTTAGCTCTATCCTGTCATGTTAGTTATAGACTGCTTTTTGAATGAGGTGCAGTACTGGAAAGCCAATCGCAACTCATTTACATTCATCAGTCTTAAAGGCACAGCTCCTAAACAGTCTTTTTAATTATATAACAGACAAAGAGAAAATGGAAAATTATCATGTTAAAATTATTTAGAACCAAGTTTGGCAAATGAACACCTCAAACCGACTTCATAACTCAAGAAAAATGAAGGTTGTGTACCATTATGGAGAGGTTTGCCAGCAGTATGAAAAAGTTAAGTGAATTTCATGGTTAGCTGAGGGCTGATTAACGAATGGCACAGTTTCAGTTCATCACCTCTTTCTCCTTCCTTCCTCCCTCTCTCTTTCTCTATTTTATGTTATCCAGCAGAGGCTGATGCAAATTTAACTAGAATGATTCAAGTTCCTCTGCAGTCGTCAATTAAACCCCCTACAAACCTCTCCACTGCTCATTTGTATCTTAAAAAGATTGGTTTGTAAGGTCCATCATGTCAGAAACGCTGGCTGTCTAAATTTGTCTTTTTTGAGACTTTGGGACACTAGACACTTCACAGACCATGGTACACAGAACTGAACACTGCAAAGCTCACCGTTTTAACCAGCTGACCAATTTAATCCAGCTTCTCATCATCCCATTTTTAACTTTTGTAAAGGTGGTTCATTTTGTCTATCAAAATACCGCGATAACTACAGTAGAATGTGTTTCGAGTATCGCGATACTGATTTTTGCTTTACTGCCCACCTCTACCGTTACTATTAATTAATCTAAACCGCTTAGCTGCTGATAATGTTTATCCAGAGCTTATTGTTTTAATTAACGTTATTAGAGATTTGCTTCCACTGAAAACTCACAAATGTACATACAGCCCGTTTAGAGAAGGCTTGAAGTTTTAAAGAAAGCCCCTTCCTGGAAATGAATGGTGCAGATGACTGAAAAAAAAATAAGATTCGCAGACCTTAATTTCTTTAAAAGGCACAAAGAAATTAAACCAACCAGCACAAACCGTACTAACAACACAAAGCTGAAGCTGCTTTTATATTCGCCCGGTTCTCATACCAATGTTCCGTTCCACCTTAAATTCAACGGCTCTAATGCACAAATTAAGGTGGAAAGAATCATTTGAAAAAGAACCGGGCGAATAAGGCACAACTTCAAGCCTCGGTTAGCTTTTTAGCAAGACCTCGACCACAACAGAAAAGGATGGACTGGGGCTGAATTTTACAAACGAGAGAATGAGCTGAAAACACGGAGTAAATATAAGACTCACCATCTGTGTATGTGTATCTTTATCGCAGAAAGGGGTTAAGTCAAATAAGAGAAGTTCAGCTGCTCTTAGGTTTCTCCGTGTTTCTGTGCGGTTGCTTTTAAAAGCTCAGTTTAAAACGACGAGCCGCTTAATGATGTTGAGGTTTTTTCCAGCCTCTTTTATTCAGCACAACGGTGTTGTGTTTTTTTTCCCACACATTTTCAGACACGTCCCGCCTCTGCATGCTGTGATTGGCTAACGCTCCATCCATACTTCACTCTGATTAGCTTTCATGCAGCTCACTACTAGCGCTATGAAAAAACAGCCAATGGCAATACAGGAAAGGCGGGACTTGTCGCTAAATGGGTGCAAAATAGATTTTTTTTGCGATTGGTTAGGATTTCTGAGACCGCCTCATTCAGCATGTGGTCATTGAGGGCAAAGTCATTGAAACCGAAAAAAAAAAGCTTTTCATCATACTTATGAATATTAGTGTGATTTTTTAAAAATGTTTCGCTCACAAATTTTCCCATTTTGACAGCGTTTTTGCCAATAAAATGAAAAGTTATTTCATGCTTCATATTTCACTTTCTTGCCCATGTCTATGACTAGGCCTCTTTTCTCTATGAGGACAACAAATACGGTTTTTAATTTTGGGGCCAGGCTACTTATTGGAATTATCATAAAAAGATGTTAATGTTAATTAAAATATAAAGCTATGCGTTTTTTAATTCAATAATTTCTTATTTGTTCATAATAAAATATAGTGGCATTAAGTAAATGCATATAAACATTTTTAAAACACATTAAATATTTAATGTGGCACAGTTGGGCAACACGTAGATTTGCAGGCACATAGCTCCAGGGCCATATGGATTTGGTGTGTTAGTAAGTAAGTAAGTAAGTAAAGTTTATTTATAAAGCACTTTTAAAACAACTTGCGTTGATCAAAGTGCTGTACATTTAAACATCACATAAAATACGATACAAACATCACATCAATCAACAAAAAAACACAAACCTACATGTCTACATTTTCCACTGTTCATTGTGTTGCTTGTGTCTGTGTGTTTCCTCCCACAGTCCAAAACATGGACACATGGAGTACATGGAGCTGTTTGTGTGTAACACCCTGCTCATGGTGTGCTCTTGCCTTTTACTGAATTAATTAATTTAAAATATCTAATAAATTTAGAAAATGTATTATTTGAGAATGACAAGCCTTTACATGTTCAGTGATTAAGGTGACATTTAATTCAAGTAACTTATTATGATTTCTAGCATGACAAAATAGTCTGGTAAAATAGTTTATCATATTAATTCAATGAGCTCCTTGAAAACATGTTCCACCAAAGATTTGTTGCAACAGGTTGTTTTGAATTTGTCTTCAGACATCTGTGCTGTGTTATGCAACATCTAAGGTATGGTAATAACTTAATATAAAAATAAAACATCTGCAAAAACCTCTGCAAAAAAAAAATATATATAGATACTGAATGTGTTCTGAAAGTGTACTAACTTGTTATTTGGAGCCAGGGATCATGATCTCTACACTACGAATACAGCCATTTAATTTACCATCCAAAATTGATCTATGTGCATCAATTTTTTAAAAGTTTTGTATTTAATGATGACAATGTTTAAATAGTGCTAAACCAGAAAATATATTTTACAGTGGTACCTCCACATTTTACATATACATCACCATGTAAAAATACATAATAAAACGACAGGGCCTCTGACCATAAAGTATTAAACTTTGTGAGAAGGCACGAAGAGGCAGTGAACTACTCACTACTTTTACTTTTTAATGAATCAATTATACAGAATTCCTTTAAAAATAAATGGTATTCCTTTTACAGTGTGGTTGTCATCACTGCTCAGCAGTAAAAAGCCCTGCACAGGTCCAGCTCTTCAGGAAGCCTTCCAACAGTCCTAAGTCCAGGCCCTGACCACTTGCCAGAGAGTGCTTTACAAGGAGACCAGGCTATATTTCTTCTGCATGCCATGCAGTATAAGATGTAGAAAGAAAATCCCCTATACACTAGAATGGCTCTAATAACAGAGCATTAAACTGCAGGGCCAATTTCTACTCTCCAAGCCATGTTTACGAGCGTCACAGCTGACATCTCTACCAAATATTAAAATAACAATCTGCAAAGGCCATAACATGCTTTGTGGGAAATAGTATGACTTGTCATCTCAGGGCTATGGTGATGTTAGGGAACGGAAAGAAATTAATAAAGGTGGAAACTGTCTACTTTGACAGTTGTAAATACACCACAGGTCAAAAAGAGAGAATGCTAAAGCATGATCAAACAAGAAAGAACAAGACCTTAGGTGAGACAAAAGCGCAAGTTAAAAAGATGGAGAGAAGCACCTCATGCTGTCTACATTAGTTCCTGACCTCCATAAACAAAATCCAAATTGCTGACCCCAACCCTCATTGGAAACAGATGTTTGAGACATGAAAGTAAATGAACGGAATAATGAAAGACATCTACCCTCTGCTGGAAGTTTACAAGCACTGCAATCCAAGATGGAGAATTAAGTTTATCCTTTCAGAGTTTCATTCACAAGACAGTTCTTGATACTAGAAAGTACAATGCCTTTGATTTGATGCATTGAATAGTCATTGTGGATCAGTTCATAGATAAGTCAATAGCTAGTTCATAGGTCTTTTACTGAAGAATTGGCCAGGACCCTGAAGGTAGGTTTTCTTGAATTTTGAGATTGCACCTAACGAAAATAATCCCAACCACAGTGCTAACCCAGCACAAGAAATGAGGCACAGCTGAAATTTGGCATTGACTGAGGGCAAGTCTGGCTCTGCAGCTCAGCCACAGGTCAACCTTGTGGGCAAATGTTGACATCTGGCCCGTATATGTACAATAGAGGAACTCAAACCTGGCTCTTGCCATTTGTTCATGCATTGGCCATCCTGATCAACTCAAGGGTCTTTAGGTCAGTGTCTTGTGAACTTATTTTTTCCCCCACAATAAGTATTTTTTACTTGTGCAAAAAAAAAAAAAAAAAAAAAAGTAGACGGGGGTTGGGGACACTTTGCACAATGGTGTAAAACTAAATTGGGCAGGGGATGATTTGAGAAAGTATCCAAAAATGTGTACTCATTGATAATCAAGGAACCAAGACCAAACAGGTTCTGGTGTTGAACTGGAATTATGGGTTCATGGCACTATTCTGATAAGGCCCCAAGGGGTACTTTATAACCATGCCAGCCAGATTTGTACCAAATGTCTCGCCTCACCAACTAGACAGATTAAATCAGTGTAAAATGCACATTGAAAGAACACAAGATACATTTTTATTAAAGTCCATTTATTTGTATAAAGACATCATAAATCTTCCTTAACAGTGAAGGGACCAAGGGTTACTTCTTTGATGTACAGGTCTGCAAAAGAGATGACAGTTCAGACAGCCAACAAGAACATGTCAAATGAAACAGTCCCATTTTTAATTCCTCATTTCTGCCCTTTACCAAATCATGCCATTGTGAGCTGAGCAAGACATGGGGGACCTTCAAGAATCACTAGACAGTGGTCAGTATTCTTTACCTTCACTTGACAGATCTCTTCCTTTCCTGGAGGCCATGTCACAGCTGGAGTCACAACAGCTACACAGCTGGTTACCACCATACATTGCAGCCCACCTGTATAGACAAGGCAGTGAAGCTGTAAGAGCCAGGTCCAATGAAAACTAAGACACTGCAGTCCACAGATACATACCCATTGTTAGAGAAGGAACAAGCCTTGTGTTCAGCATCAACAGGGGAGGATGCTGCATTTACTTTCAGTTGACAAGTAATGTAGATCTGCAGAGAAAACAGTTTAAGAGTTCTGACCAATATCTAGGCTAGTTTATGAAACTGTCCTTGAAGGCAGCGCCAAGTCATTTGTTCTGAACAGCAAAACAATAACTTTCCAGTTTGACTCTAGCCATTGCAATTTCCTTTATCTGAACATCCAACTTCAGCTAGTCAATGTGTTTCATAGTTTGCTCCTTTTCTGTGGCTAATACCTTAGAGGCTAAATGAGCAAATACAACCAGTCTGACCACACAAGTCAGGCTTGGTCACCTAACTTGGTGTAAGCACTTTGTCTAAAGCCCAACTTACAAAACCACTGGTGTCTTCATGAAACAAGAATGCCTCGAGCTGAAACTGCAGCCTGTCAGCTTGAGTCTGAGGCAAGTACTGAGACTTTGAGCCTGTAAGCTTAGCATCCAGCATACACCTGGAAGAAAGATGTCTCAGGTTAGAGCTTAACCATCCCAATTAGAACTTTCCAGATAAAAACTGAAGGGGTATAAAGGAGTAACTTACCCATAATTGTCAATAAAAGGGTATCTGGGGACTGCATTTACATCAGGGACAGCAGTGGCCACACAACGGTCCACAAATAAACGAAGGGGCACATGGTAGTACTGCATTACAGATGCCTCAATATTGATGAGATCACCAAGATAATACTGGTTAGATGGCCTCTCATATACCCAGTCATCTACAAGATGAAATCCCAATAGAAAACTGCGAATTAATTTAAAATCCAACCAGAATTGGTCCTACATGCTCTGACTGGATCTTGTATGGGGACCAGCAGGCTTAAAGTAATAGGCTACATATGGACCTGCACTTATTACAAGATTCCACCTGTCCCCAAACAGCTACTATAATACAAACCCATCATGAGCCTCAGGGAGAAGACAAGATGTTCCTGCCCAAACTCAGTAGAAGCATATGGTATCCAAGCAGGCAGCAAAGCATTGCTGCTCACATTGTGGAGCCTGTATTGAAGATACAGAGATGCTGGATTACTTAACCAAGCCATTTCAGGCAAGTCTACAGATATTGTATTGACAATACCTTGGGTAGTGACACTCAAGGCTAACAGCAGCACTAGAAGTTCTTGCAATGGGAACACCAGGAGAAATGGGCATTGACGCATAGGCAAGAGTGAAGCTATACACCAGCTCATCTTGAGTCAACTAGAGAGAAACAATGTTAATCAAGAGCATATGCCAGAACTGCAAAGCATCCCATGACCATACACTTACACGTAGGGAACTGTTGCAGTCGTGCAGTTCTGATTGCAGTATGAAAACCTGAGCATCAGAATCTTCCCCTTGAACAGCACAGCCTCCCAGTGTCAGAACTGAAGGATCAATTACTATACCAGTCCCAAACAGGTCTTTCTTTACTTCCACATAGATTGAGTTGTCATTACACTCTACTGCTACAGCCTGAACCTGGACGGGCTGCTGTGGCTCAAACTGTACAGGTGGTGGCCTTGTTACCTGTGGCACTGGAGGATAATGCCATGTTAGTAGCTTTGAAGGTCCCTGCAGAACTTGCTGGGACTGGAAATTCATAGAATCTTGCAGTAGAAATGCAGGTAGAGAATTCTGAGGTAGTGGTTTAGCTTGAGCTTGCACTAGACTTGGAGAACCTGGAGGAGGCACGTTGGTATCTGTTGGCCAAAGTGCTGCTGTTTGTAGAGTGGTTAATCCTAGCCGCCGTGCCTCTGAGAAACCAAAAGCAACAAGCAGCACTACTGCAAGCCCACCTTGTCTTAGGCCCATTGCAACTTACCCCTTAAGAGCACACACTTAATACAATGAGTTGCATACTCAGATTTTATGTTTTTTTTAGGCTTGTAGCCCCACCCCTTCTAATTAGCTTGCCCTCCCTTTGAACCTGTGGAGCCACTCCTAACACTTCTCAGAGGTGACATCGACCAATGCTTCCCTCCTCATGGTGTATGATTGGGCAGTTTTTAAATGTGGCCTGTCACATGAGCAGATCACTCATCTGCATGGAATAGCGCACTGAAATAAGGCAGATTACATTGAGATGGATAGTAAAAAGTGTCCTTTATTTAGGCTAACAGGCAGGTTATTTGTTCTTTACAGATTACTGTGTAAACCATCCTCCCTTTGGAGATTACCATAACATTAAACCATGGGTAAATAATTGCTGTGTGTGGTACTTTGGACAATATCAAAACTCATTGTGAGCATTATTTCGAAGTTAAATCTTGGTGTATTCCATGACATCAAACACACATGATTAAACTTTAGTTAGATTCTCCCAGACCAGGGTTGGGAGTCTGTTAATGCCTGGCCCACACTACAGAATAATCAGACTGATTTGCTCCTCCCGACTACAGCAAAATGATTTTAGGGAGATCATCTTTCCAGATCTTCCCACTGTGTGGAGTCTATAATCCAATATTTATTCCTCCAATCTTCTCCCAGTTGTGAAGTATTAATATGAAACGTTCAATATTTATGACCCACAAACCTGTAGTGTGGTGGACACTGACTCTAAGGTGTGAAATGTGATGTTATCATCAGCCTAGCATAGCAAAGAGAGGCTCTATTCTCATTATTACCAGTCAGTGGAGCATCACAATGATTATGAAGCTGGAATGTTAAGGTAAATATACTAGTGTTTCTTCTATCAGCACCAAAAGATAAGATAAAATAGTGAGAGAAACCAGTTATTATGATGAAATGTGTTGGGAGTATATCTACTTTCTGATCCACCACTGCTGTGACCTTAGTATTGTGCATTATTTCTGTGGTGTAGCGAATTTCTCCCCCACATAGACATAATACATCCATCATACATAACATTGACCTCATTGTTTCTACATTCATTGCCTATTTCATCAGCTCCACTGACCACTTTATAGACTGTTATATTCTTGTTGCTCTGCATACTTTGTGCACCTCTTAACTCTGTAGCTTATTGGTCTGGGCCTTCCTAGTGCAGGTATGTGGGTGGAGAATCGTTCTCAGCGCTGCAGTTACACTGACTGTTAGTAGTAGTGGTGTGTTAGTGGACCAGACACAGCAGTGCTCCTGAAGTTTTTAAACCACTCAAGTGTCACTGCAGGACTGAGAACTGTGAGCACAGATGTAGGACTAGGTGGAACCACAAATGAGTTATGTCTCAAAGTGGACAATAATGTGATCCACTCTTACAAGCATAACACACACTGATGCAACCTCATATCACTAACATCATTTTGTATACCCCCTTAAATCAGAGAGAGAGACAAGACTATTCAATAAGAGGACTCCAAGTTTATTAACGCCAAGATGAGATATTGGTGCCAATATTACACAATGGATAAATGAACTGCAACACTTCAGTTTCTTTAGAGAAAGATCACAAAATCATGAACATGGAATAATCAAACACAGAAGTAATTCTTTTCCATCTCACCTTTTAATATACATCACCCAGACATGTACAGATACAGTTTTAGGTGTAGATGTAAGTTCTTAGTCTTATGAAGCCTGGGAGTGTGTAGAAGTAAGCCAGAAGAATTATGATCAGATGTTTACTGAGCAGAACTGAAGAACGTGAGGTTGACTTTGTAATTAAGCATACTCACTTTTGTTTAAAAATTCATGAGACAGATAACGCAATTATACAAATATGTCCAAGTTTGAAATGGTAGATTTTAAAAGTACATCAGAAATCCTAAACCTACAAAACTGATCGCTGACAAACTCTGAAACAGTCAGGCAAAAAGGCTCTGATGTTTTCTTAATCCATAATGAAACAGTCCTCTGCTGCTCCCAGAAAAAAAAAAAAAACAACAACCATATTTCTGTGCTCTAAGAAGTAATCTTCTAAAAGTTTCTAACACAAAAATTAAACTCATTTTTCCCCCCTCCAGAGAAAGACACATTCACACACAAATATTGATACAAAAAAGGCTTTCCAACTTAAATTTGCTTCTTTTAATTCAGACATCTATACTGTCATTGACAACCCCAAATGGCATCAAACAACCCGGCTGCAAGCAAGGGTCAGGAGCCGTTATGATTAAGGAAAGATGGAGGTTTAGAGGAACATTCTATCAGCTGTATCTATCATATAAATCACCAAATGAAATCATTGTGAAACCCCTGTCTATTGGCTTCTATTATAAATGTTTTGAATTAAATTGTTTTCATTATTCCAAATGTGGATGTGTTGAACCTGTTACAAATATGAGTGAGGAAGCAGGGGTTTCAAAGCTACTGAAAACTGAACACTATTACACTGCAAAAAAACCTGACTACGATGACAAACTCGTCTGTGGCTGGGAGTCCCAGAGAATAACTGGCCTTGCTCCCTTGGTCTAGGTCTAAGTCTCTTCTGAGGGTATTGCATTTTTCATCTCCAGTTGCTGAGCATTTGCTGAGAATCCAAGAGAACATAAATGGCCATGCTCTTTCTAGGTGGTTAGAATGGCTCTCCCTCATCACCAAGCACAATACTCGCTAATATTGGCTGTTGTTCACTGACATTAAAAGAACTGGCCAGTTAATGTCCTCCTCCGAGCGTGTTGAGCTCTAATGACATGTTAGCAGCAGTTTGAAAAGATGCTGTTTCAACTTCACATGTTGCACTTCTTAGTAGCTTTGTGGAATTGGCAGTGGCTAAAACTGGGGAGAAAACTGATTTGATTTACAACTGAAAAAATTAATTATTAATGGATTTGTTGAATAACATTGAGTGCTCCTTTAATACTGCCCCAATTTTCTGTGTGTTTTGGTAGTTTTTTAGGTGTTGATGCATGGTTGAAAGAGGACAGGTTGATGGAGTCTAGCAAGCATGCTGCTTTCATAGCGACCAAGTGGCTCTAATTGTCCCACCTGCTTTTCTTGCGTTTTGGTGGATCGGGAACAGCAAAGCTGTCCTCTCCTCCTCTGTGTGACGCTGCCCTGTCTTGGCCTCTTTCTCCCCTCCAATCATCCCTCTCAGATCGTCCGTCTCGGTCCCGTCGGCTGCTGCTATCACCATTGCGGCTGTCTCCATGGCGATCCCTGTCGCTGTGGCGGTCTCTATCCCCGTACCGATCGCGTTCCCGGTCTCTCTCCCTGTCTCTATCCCGGTCTCTATCCCTGTCTCTCTCTCTATCCCTCTCCCTATCTCTATCTCTATCCCGGTCACGGTCCCCGGAGCTGTGCCTGTCGCCGTGGCGATGTCCATCTCCATAGCGACCTCTGTCGTCGCTACGCGGACTTTCTCCAGATCTCGAGGAGGATGAGGATGAGGAGGAGGAGGAGGAATAAGAGTCTGAAATGGAGCTGAGAGAGCTAGCACTGCTGAAGCCAGGCATTTTTGTGCCTGAATTGAAGGAGGAAGGAGGCGGCATGGCAGAGTACAATGGGGAAGACAAAGAGGTGGGGGACAAATGCAATTTGTCCGATCCTTCAGCAGCTGCTCCTGTGGGCAGAGAACTCAGACTTCCGGCACTGGTCCAGCCAGAAGAGCTGCTAGACTGAGAGCTGAGCTTGGGAGGGTTGCCAGATGCTGCTACAAAGTGGTTCTTGTACTGAGCCTGAGGTAGAAGGAAGGGGAGAGTTTTAAGTTAGTTACAGATGTCTTGTGAGATTTATGTATCTCCTGCTTTCAGTAATTTTTACTGAAAAGACTGCATGCACAGTAGTGTTCAGTCATGTAAAAAAAAAACTTTTGAAGAAATAAAGTTAATTAAGTAGTGACAATGTGTTTTTACCTGAAAAGCTTGCTTCATGGCAGACATACGATCTCCCATTGCACCAGTGGAGGGTTTGTAGGCTTCATAGTTACCAAGAGCAGAATTACTGCTGCGCTCCTGTGTTAACAGGAAAGATCCAAGTAAAGAAATATATAGATAGCAATACTGTACTGAATAAACATCATATCACAAACATGTAGCATGTACCAAAGAACAGCACAAGTTTATCCATACAGACTGTTCTCTTATATAACTATTACACAATCCAAACTGCTGGACAATACAGAGTACAATATTATAGTGGAGGAATAGATAAACACATTACATTAAAAAACATTGTAACCGTTTTTGTGTTTTCTTATAATAAGAACAAAAATATTCTAGGTTGATAATACTTTACAGAACTAATCCTCAGCCAAGACACTGCATTTACTGCTGAGACACTGAGAAACTTACTGAAGATTCTGAGCCAAGTCCAGGTCTCTCCCTGTAGCCTAATCCACCACCTCCGATATTCAGTTTCTTCCCTTTTCCTGCTTTAAATCGAGACTTCCTAAACCAGGAATTCTGGGAGGAAAGTACAGTAAACCCTTAACAGAACTGATAATTAGCACCAAACTTTATTTGCATTATTCAGTTTGACATTTTGTGTCCTAATGTGCTTTAAAGTCTAACACAGTGTAAGACTAAAACATAGATATGCAAGAGAAGGAACAGGGAATGGAAATAATGGAGCACCTGCATTGCCAAATCCATCAGGTCTTTGGATACACTCTGATTGGCTCCCTCCAAATTCCGAACAAGATCACCAGCGAATGAGGCATCTTTGTTTGTGAGCAGTGTGTAGGCCAAGCCTTTCTCCCCAGCACGACCTGTTCGGCCAACCCGATGTGTGTGTGTGTCAATGTCCCGGGCAACATCATAGTTCACCACTGTGCGGATAGAGGGAATATCCAACCCCCGAGCTGGAAAAGGAAGAAACAAAATAGAGACAAAAAAAAAATTAAATGTTGTAAAAGGACGGAGTAAAAAACAGCAACATGGAGAAAAAAATGGTTAGTGTCAGATAAAACTACGTATTAGGATATACAGGGGTGGCACTTCATGAATTCATTTTTATTCATTTTATTTTGATTGTTTTCTAACTGAATCTGAATCAGTGTTCTTTTTTGAGTATATAGTGAACATTATCAGTATTTAAAAAACATCAAAAAAGATGCCATGTAAATTATTTCCTCACCTGCGACATCAGTGGCCACTAATACGGGGAGGTTCTTTTTCTTAAAATCACTGATGACCTTGTTCCTCTCGCTCTGGTCCATGTCTCCGTGCAGCAGGCCCAGACTGTAGCCCTCCTGCTGTAAGTTGTTTGCCAGCTCCTCTGAGTTTGCCTTTTTAGTGACAAAAATCAGCACAGAGCCAGAGGAGGTGAATTCCACCAATCTGCGAGTCAACCAGACCCATTTTTCAGAACCGTTTGGCAACACCTCCACCAGCTGGGTCACGTCCTCATTCGCCTGAGAGAGGGAGAGAGTAAAACGGCTTTAATGGTCAGTCTAACCATAGGAAATGGAAAATATCACATTAATTTCCCTTAAGGCAACCACCCCCCCCAAATGTATACAGTTTTTATTTTAAGTGGAGTCCAAATTTTGGTTTCTTTCTTACAATGTGTCTGACACTTTATGAACTACCTTGACAAAATTCAGAATTTCATCAGCACTTTTATCTATTTTAATATATTTAATTTGATCTATTTTCAGAATACATTGTTTGAAATTATCCAAAAACTCCACACAGATTGTGGCAAGCGTGTGATGCCTTAGTTCATCACAACGCTTTTTGGTGAGTATCTCTTACTTAGCCACATAGCTCCAGTGTAACACTAAAGGTAGAAACTTGCATGCCTAACATCTCCCGATAACTCTATAATGGGAGAATGTCGATGGAATGTTGAATAATGTGCCAAATTGCTGCACCTCTCCAATATCCCCCTGAACAACACGAATGGGGTCAGTAAGAATATCCCGTGCCAACTTTTCTATCTTCTTCCTGAAAGTGGCACTGAACAGAAGAGCTGAGGGAGAGAAGAAATACACAAAGGTAAAGACGGATGGTGAACCTGCATGCACATGTAAACCCATCTTTTTCAAAAGCAGACAAACACACAAACTAACCACTTACTCTGTCTGTCTGGTCTCACATGACTCGCAATGGATCGCACCTGATACTCTGGAAGAAAATGCAAATGAGAATACTCCATTCAGGAAAATCACAGCAACACAACATTTGCCTTTTTTTGAGAAAAACAACACAACGGAAGAAAGCTGCAGAGCAGTTAGAGAGGCATTGGAGCTCACCAAAGCCCATATCAAACATGCGGTCAGCCTCATCAAACACCAGGTAGGTCACTCTCTGCAAAGATGTGGCCTTCTTCTTCACATGGTCAATCAGACGACCCTGAGAAAGAATAAGACATTCCAGCTCAAAGTTTAGTCAAAATAAAATCCATAACTTCAACATATGTTATATATCTTGATGCATGTTTCTGGAGTAACCAAGTTCATAAAAGTAAATCACCAAATATGAGAAAATGCAAAGGAGCACACGCCACACCCTGTACTTTGCCATGACACCAGCTGAGAGGATGCAGCCTGGGGTAACAGAGAGTACTTACCGGAGTGCAGACTACAATTTCAGCTCCCTCCTGTAGAGCCTTGGCTTGTTCCCACATACTGCCTCCTCCATACACAGCCACGGAGCGCAGGCCATATGCCTTCCCAAAGCGCTTACACTCTGTATGGATCTGCTCACAAACATACACAAATAATCATATCTCCTGGGAAGATAAATATAGATGAGTTCTAATCCTACATAACAGTCACCTATTATGCAGACATTCTCATTAATTCTTCATGAGGCAGAGCTCTCTTCCTGATCATTTAAGGTTAAATCCATAGACATAGGTTTTTCTTGTCACTCATTACTGAAATTATTTCCCTGGTTCATTTAATTTGAAGACTCTAACATGTTTAATAGTCATTTCTTTCATAGTTTTACCTCAATGCATTTATTTTAATAATTCTTCTCTTTTTATTTTAACATTCTTATTTTTCAGTCTATTTATACATCACCATTTGTTTGTTCTTTGTACTTTAAAATGTTGTTGTATTGCCATTGCAGCTTTAATATTTCATACACATGTATGGACTGCAAGATCCATCATTATTATTATTCCTTCTTTTGCTAATGCATCATTTTCAACAGAAAATGGCACATAAAACTATCTATAACTGTTCTAAAAGGGCTGCCAAATTTAACTGTTCATTAAACATTTTCACAATATTGGCCTTTGCTGTACTGAAAGTGAAGCTCATGCCCTCAGCCTCTCCCCAGCCCTTCAAACCTGTTGACAGAGCTCTCTGGTGGGGCAGACGATCACAGCAATGGGCCCTTCTCCCTGCTCCAGCTCTTTCTGATCCATGATGTGCACAAGCATGGGCCAGATGAAGGCGGCCGTCTTTCCACTGCCAGTTTTAGCAATGCCAATCATGTCCCTGCCACTCAGGGCGATAGGAACACCCTAAAAGAGAGAGAGAAAAAGTTAAGTTGGAGTGAGAACACTATGGAATAAATACTTATGGTTATAATCCAAGATGACCATAGAGATATGTGGCAAAGATAAGGATCTGAGGAAGTTGTCTGCAGGAGATGTAGGTTTTTGCATTTCTATTCAGCCTGGCTTTATTTGACTCACTGTTTCAGTAACAATGCTGCTTTATTTATTTTTAGATAAATATTTCAATTTAACTTTATTTACAGTTTATAACTGTTAAACCAAGTCTGTTTATAGTTCTGAGTTGTTGTGTGTATTATCTGCTGCTGTGAAAACACAATTCCTCTTTCTTTCTTTCCATGTAACAGTGAATCTCACCTGACACTGGATGGGCGTAGGCTGGGTGTACTCTGACTTCCGAATCTGGTTCATAAGCTGCTCATCAAAGCCAAAATGAGCAAAACTGGTGCAGGGTTTAGGAGGAGCAGCACCAGACACCTGTTCATCATAAACACAGTCATTTCACAAAGTGTGGAAAAGAACAAAATGAGAAAACACACAGCAAAAACACAGCAGAGGATGCTCAAAGCAACTGTGTGTGTGTGTGTGTGTAACAGCTAACACAGAAAGCCACTAACCCTCAAGTTGAGTTTCTGTCTAAGCTCCACCACTTGTGTGCCATTCAGGCTGTTCAGCTCCTCATGCTCAATATAGAAGTTCTTTTCAAATGGCGGGTAGTCGATCTGGAGGAAGATCACACAACAATCAGAAAGTCACATAGAATATTCTGTATATGGAAACAGGAACATAACATAATTTTACAAATTGATTCAATTGCAAGTATAACCATCCCTGTACCACATAAATTCAGAAAATGCTCAAAAAAAAGAACCAACACACACCAGGACTGTGTATACTGATATAATACTGACATTACACTATGTTATTAAATATTATGCTGTTTTATGAGAAACAAGACACCATCACTTGCACTACTTCAAATTTGTGTTTTCATTATAAAACTGTGCTATATTGCTCTTGAGGTATCACAAAGTTAAATGGTATTAATACTCTTGGATAAATATGCCAACTAATAATCATCTAATTCCTGGTTTGATATGTAGTGGCCCGATTAAAAAAATGCTTTAAATCTTCAGTCACATGACTGGCTCTAACCTACACTAGATTACAATAACTCTACACATGTACATTTAAAGTGACAAGGCTAATGCAGACACTGTACCTCAGTGTGATCAATAGGAGGCAGTGGCAAGATAATTTTTTTGGTGGTTGGCGCGATGGGGTTTCCGTCGCTATCATAGTCCACATTCTCCTCCTCCTCTTCCTGAGTCAGCCCTGCTGTGGGGTTCTCTGCCATGTAACGGAAATAAGCTTCCTGCACAGAGCAAATAAACAGTGTCAGAAATCCCTGAACAGCCTTAGAGCTTGACAAGTGCGAGCTTCAGGTAAAATACAAATAAAGAACGGTACTATCTTTCTGTCTTTGATGAATAAGGTTTGCAGGAAAACAAACTTTGGGTAATAATTATCTCCCAGAAAAACATCTAACAAAAAACAATATCTTGCATTAAAAAAACTACCTCAAACCAAAACTTAAATTCACTTTCATTGATCATTAATACTCTTTAAACTTTCTTCTATAAAAGTTTCAGTTCTGACAGTGACACTATCTATAAAGTTTCTTCAGTCACTGAACCAACCCACCCACTTCTCCAACCACGGAAGGGTTGAGTTTAACCTGCAAAAGTAACCTACGTACAGCTGTACTGATGAAAGGAAGGGGAAAAGAAAAAAAAATAATAAAAATGAATAGGAACTACAGATTGAGGCAAAGCAGTTGCTGAAGGCCATATGAGGACGTATGAAGATAGTAACTTCAGGAGGGTCACTCACTTGCTCATCTTCCTCTTCAATGTCATCCCGAATACCCCTGGAAGAAACAAGCGGAGAAAAAAAAACTTCCCTGCGACTCGCTCAATCACCCGAGGAAACCCTCATCCATTCAATCCCCCCTCTACATTTAATCCCTTCTACTTCCATTCCATCTCCCATCACCTACACATACAGTTTCAAATATATAAAAATAAGAGCCGCATGATATTCGGCTCTCGCTATACTATTTAACAAGCTTCCCACTATATATTGGGAAGATATAAAACTCTCACAGTGCTTTATATGAGTCATTAGTGTGTCTTACTTGGCTAGCTTTTTCTCTTTCTCCTTGTCTTCCAGTTTCTTCATGTCCTTGGCAGCTTGATTCTGTTATTGGTTACGGAAAGGAGATTATTCAGTTGCTATCCACAGCTCAAGTATATCAGTTTATGTTAGAATCAAAGTAAATCGAACATAACTACTCTTGCAGTAAGTGTCAGAAGGAATATAGTTATTGTTGAATCTCCCACTGTGTGAACTTACCTCCACCTCGGCCATAAAGGCGTCAAGGGGGTCGTCTTCGCTGTCCGAACCCCCTCCTCCTCCAGACCCAGACTGGAACTGCTGCCTGGTTGGAGAGTTCTCTGCTGGGATATATGGCAGGTCTGCGGTGCTTGATTCCTCCTCATCATCCTCAAAATACCTAGACAAGTGCAAAGAAGTCAAAGAGAGGTTTGTGTCCTCTTGTTCCTCTCACAGACACACTTACGCACACATTTAAACATATTTTACAATAAGAACAAATATACAGTGAATAAAACACTCACGCATTCTCCTCATCAAAATTTGCTCGTTTGGTTCCTATTTTGTAGAAAGCTGGAAGCTGCTGGTTCTTGCCATAACCTGGGGGCCCTGAAGACCCAAATGCTGTGTGCGCTTTTTGAGCCAAACGAGGCTCCTCTTTTTTACCTCCAGACAGAGAGAAACCTCCGAAACCAAAGCCTCGCTTGCCCCCTGGACCACCCTTGTTCCAGTTCATGCCTAAAGCTGCTGATATGCTGAGATAGAGAGAAAACCTGGGAAGAAATAAGAGAGATTAGAACCATAAAATCTGGGAGTCTTCCAAGAAACAATGACTGTAGATAATGACACTACTAGTACATGGTCACAATACTGTGATATCTATCTGGATTTATCCGAGAATTGCGATACTGCATTTACACAATATCATCCCCCTCCACAATTTACATTCCAGTGTACAAGAGTAATAGTAAAGCAGCAATGGTAAAACCCACCAACTATCGTTGTTATATAAAATACAAAATAAAGAAATCCACAGCCTGTTTTCCAGTTACATATTTTACCTGCGCCACATTATTTGGCCATTTACGCTATTTTTAAAAAAGAAAAACAAGAGTATATTAAATGCAGGGTTAAGAGACCGCACACAGAATTGCTAAACACGCAGCTCTAAAAAAATTTCCTTTCTATTGACCATACTCATAACACTACTAACGCTACTGGGCATTCTTTGGTCTTAACTTCTTCATAATTATTTAAGTCAGCTATTTTACCTACAGTTAAATCATTTGTTTGTGTTCTGACGCTGTTTCCATCGACCTTAGCTCGTTAGCTTAGCCGCTAGCTCGCTACATTAGCAGCTAACGAGGCACAGCAGCCAAGGCCAGGTGAGTGGTTTAGGACGCGGCCCACGCACGGGTCCCTATCCGAACAGTATATAATGTAGTAATCGGGTTATCAAATTGCTTATCCGATTTTGTGCTGTGGTTTGAATCGCATGAGATTTCAGAAGTGAACCTGAATCCGACTCTGACTCTACCTGAAGAGTCAACGGAGCACAGTCTCTCCGCCCCCCGCAGTCCGCTCAGCGCCGCTTCTGCTCTCGCCTCCTTTCGAATACACTCCGGCATCGGCCCAATCTGCGCACTTGCTCACTCGTGCACTTGCTGTGGTTCTAGGACGCCTATCTAGTATTTACTAATAACACACTTTTCAAAACCCCCTAATCATTTAAAAATTTACCTCTGCCCATTGGAATTAAAGGTATAGAAACGTTTCTAATAAAAAAAATTCCCTAATTTCATAATAGTGCATTAATGCACATCTCTACCACTAGTGTACAGCTCAAAAGCACTGCCTGGGGATTGCTTCCTCAGGTTTATGATGTAAGAAACCCTGGCTGTCTGAATCTGCTCATTTGAGACACTCATGTGTTCAAAGACACACTGGCTGTCTTTTAGCACATAAACTCCATCGCACATGTTAACACAGAGTGGGTCTTTACTTCATTGTGTTCCAGAAGACATAAGAAGTGTATACTTATTTGGTGTTTTGTCTCAAGGGACCAAATGTTATATTTCTTCTGGATTATAGACCAATAAGTCTAGACATACAAATAAAGAGAAGAATATATAGGTTTTAATCAAGTTCTTCAAAACACAATACCATACGTTAGTTTGGTAATGCTATTGAAAGGACAATACCCAATGCAAATGTAATAAAAAGTCATGATGGTAAACAGTGTATTTACAGCAGCATGTTGGCACCCTGTTTGAAGTGCTGAGTCTGTGTCTTGAGGTCCTCTGCCAAGGTCGAATTAAGGGACAAAAGATTAAGCTTATAAACATTCTTATAACAGACTAAATAGGAAATTAGATACTGCTGTCCTGGACTGTGTCCATTAGCAGATCTCTTTGTGCCCTTCAGTGAGGTCCACAAAATAGAAAATGCAGTTTTATTTATGGCTGTCTGACCAACACGTCATAGAATGAGGTACTTAGATGTTTAATAATTGCAAGTATCACTAAGATGCAGCTGGTACTCTGAAACGAGCTGCTGTAGACTCCCAAAATGAGTTTTTATAAAACCCCAATTTCACCCACGTTTGAATAAGATGAACCAAGCATGAGGACATGAGGGTAGGTCTGTATGTTAGGTCGCCAAAGACTTTGTGAAGGTAAGCAGGACTGAGGGCTCCCTTTGGGCCCTCTGTGTTTTTAGTAGAGTGTACAAGAGCACAAGAGCGAAAATTAGAACACAGCCTGCTCTGGCAGCACAATTCTCGCGATACTTTACGTTGTTTTATTTCTTTTCGACGCGGGGCCAATAAAGGCGCGAATAAACTGCTTGCTCCACCTACTAGAGTCAACTTAACCAATAGTATTGAAAGGAATCATGGGGCGTAAACCGTTGACAGTTGACAGATCAGGGGTTTCGCGTTCTTCGGTTAGGCATCAAATTAATCCTTGATCCCTTAGGGCACTTAGGGCACTAGTGCGTTATGAATTTCTGAAAACAACTAGCGCACTTGCACTTCCTTCTGTATTGAATTGTTTACAGCGGTGAGGTGTTACACAAAGCAGGATTTCAGAGTTAATGGGATAAGTTATGTCCAAAATATGAGTCGTTCAAAAAAAAACTCTGCACTGCCACATACCCCACTTTAAACTGCTTTATGGTGACTCGGGTCAAATGTTATTTGTTTAAATGTAAGATACAGAACCAATATTAGACACGTGTAGTGCACTATGTAGGGAGCATCGAGCTCATTGGGACGCGACCTCGGTTTGGTAGCAGGTTTTCCACCCCACTGCGTGTCGCCTTGGTGCTGAGAATTGTTCTGAAACTACAACATTATGATGATTTAACATCGGCAAATTCTACAGTATCGATTGGAAACAACTTAAATTAATCTGATACAGAAGGTGCGTGAATCTACGACTTTATTAATGAACCTTTGTGATGAAAGACAGAAAGGCGCCAAGTCAGCCAGCCATGTTGGCTAAGCTTAACGTTAGTTTATTTACGTATATTAAAGCACCTTTAAACACACCTCCTGCTAAATCTACTCCAGTTTACTGCCAGAGGTTTACATCAATAATATGTTGTTGTGTTGTACACTGCTATTATTACTGCTCTGTGCCTTTTATTTAAAGGTAAATGCTGAAATACGAGCTCTTCCTACAGAGTAATTACAGTGGCTATTGTATAAATGATTTATCGTATTTAATATAAAATTACAGACATTTGTGGTGAATCTATATGGTGTTTTTTATTTTTATTTTTGAAAAATGTATGTTCTTTACCTGGATAATATCCACAGCAACAACAACAATAATAACAACAGTGGTTATTGTTGTTGTAATACACCATTGCACAGGCTTTATTGAGATGATGCTGTAAATATTAAAAGCTACAGTTTTGAGGAGAAGTTCTAAAAACATGGCATAAGGACACAGAATAAAACACACTTTGAGAATTTATTTTAAATTGTCTCACAGTGTTTCTACCTTTTGCCTTTAGCTTGCAGTCCTCTTCACTGGGTGTGTTTTTGATGGTGTAGCTTGTCAACTTCCTTAGGATCCATGTCTTTTTTGGTGAGTCTCACTGATTTTTCTGTTGTTCAGTGACTTACTGTCCTTAAATTGATGTAATTAGTTTTGTGCCATTCCAAGACTATGTTCTCGATTGCATTGAAACCTGTGATGTTCTCAGTACTCAAGTCTTTTCAGTGAAGGTCTACACTTAATCTAATTTTTGTTGTTTTTTTGTACTCTGCATGTGTGCAGAGAGTGTGTAGAGCTGTAATGCAAACTGAAAGCACCACACAACACATGCCAACAAAACACTTTTGGATGCTAAATTCATGCTTGTTGAAATATTGGTGAATTTTTTTATATGAAGATTATTAATCTGTTTTATGTCTGACACAGGGAACTTTAAATTTAGAAATAGATTTCTTCAAAAATATTTTCATGATTTGGATATATTCTCATTCTCTCTCTCTCTCTCTCTCTCTCTCTCTCTCTCTCTCTCTCTCTCTCTCTCTCTCTCTCCCCCCCCCCCCACCACTCATCTCCAGCGCTGGGTGTCAGAGAAGCTGAGTGTGGAGAGTCTGAGGGATCTGGAGTTGTTTGGAGGTGAGTACAGTAGCCCTATGCGCTGTGCTGTTGCTGTGCTTTTCTGATTGAGCCCCAGTCCAGGCTTTAGCCTGTCGTTCTGCAGCCGTGCTGAATGTGAAGGGGAGTCCTTCTAATACTAGTCTCTATAAACACCACTCCCTCTGTGAACTGAGAGTACACATCAATATTTGTCCTCAAAGCCCAGGAACATACAGTGCTGTGCAAAATTACTGTACAAAAGCACCGGAGAAAATGAGATTAAAAAATATATTTATCTGAACATTTAGAATTTAATTGCTTTAAAACAAGCAACCGTAAGTAGTGATTGCTGTTTGTGAATGTGTTGTTTAATCTTTTCCAAACCTATAGCAGTCCAGTATTATTTGAGGTTATCACCCAATACCTATTTTTACTGAGGTTAATAATAAATGATTATAAATGTTAATAATAAATATGAAGAAGAAGAACATTTGGAAACAAACATTGTTCTTCACACTCGCCCACAACACATCTGTTTCTTTTTAGAAAATAAAAATCCTTTAACTTTTACTGGTTTTAGTGTTTATTGTAAATGATAAAATTTTATACAAGTGCCACATTTATGTAGGATATATAATATCATTTTGTGCCTAAGACATTTGCACAGTACTGTATTTCTAATAAGTTCTACAGAAAATCATTCAGTCCTCATGAAATAGTACTTCCTTTCAAGCCATATAAATTCCCTTTAGGGCAAGAATGGACATCACTGGACACAAATCCCCATCATAGTCAGCTGTACATTAGGGCCTACCCATTGTAAAGGATTTGCCAGTGTAATGTATAAGGAGAAAAAGATTCTGATAACAAATTTTATATGTAATATGGTCAATTAGGATCACTGTATAGATGTAGGATGGCCCTCCCTCTCCCAACACTCAGTACAGTGCTTGCCAATGTAGGTACCAGTTAACACAACAGAGTTAGGCATTTGATGTTCAGCTCCAAGCATGCTGAGTGATGTAGGATTAGGAGCTAGTACACGTTTTTAGCTTCTGGTTTGGTGAAACTGTGTGACTGGGTGAGTGATGGCTAACCGGAGGAATTGGCAGTGACTACATTTGTGAGTAAATTGGGTTTAAAAAATATCAAGCAATCCTTAAGCAATATTGGTGCATTATCTTTTGGGATTTTTGACGATAATAAATTCAGGGAAATTTTACCTGATTTTATCAGATATATCGGTCAAGCCCTAATCAGCATTGCCATTTTGCCAAGCTTCATTATTGAAGTTTTTATGATAAAGAGTGATCACATGTATTCACTTAGTCAAGAACGTTGTAAAAATCAATTAGCGCATTAGTACAATTATATGCATACTACATTTCTACTAATTATTGTAGCCATATCCGAACTTCCGCAGAGGGCACTGTAAAAGTTAACACACTGCAGCCCTTGAGCAGAGCTGAGGCCAGAGATATGCTTGCTGTTAGGCCATGAGTTTGCGTAGACAACCGTCTGCGTTGTGACCGTTACGGTTCACATACTTGCCTATGTGCTACGCTTGTAAGTGGAGGCTTCCACTAGAGGGCAAACCAGAGAATGGTGCATGTATTTGCAGATTTGTCTCTGACACAACCTTCTTTAAAGCTTTCTGCCTGCACTGCCCCCTACCGTTTACGTGTGTACTGCACCTTAGCACCAATCCAACGCAGGATACGAGAGGCAGACATGATGCATACACAAACGCGTAGTTAACAGCAAGTATATCTCTTCAAAAAACATTTTAAAACAGAATTGATCGATAATTACCATGGAAATAAACCCAACATTTATCAGATTTGACTGAAATGCTAGTCACTAATATTCACTTCTGTTCACAACTTATTGACACCATTATTGCAAAATCAAGCCACTGAAACAAGTGCGGGTTATTTTCTTTGCTTCTTTGTGTGTAGGTGTGTGTGCTTACTCTGCTGCTTTATTGGGTCAGTTTATCAGTCGTGTATTTTGCAGATACTTGTAAAATGTAATTAGTGAACTAAACTGTTATTTCGGTGCAAGTGATGTTTTTTTTTGATGAATTATTTGCTGGGAATACAGGATAGAGCTACGATGTGGCCTTATAGCCTATATATATATTTTTTTTTAAATATAGGTTGATAAAATAAATACTCAGGAAATAATGCAAGATTAGGCATTTTTTAGATGAGAGTTTTTAGGAATACTATAATTGAAAACAGATTTGACATTACCTTCTGGAAAATGTATAGTTTTTTTTTTCTTTTTTCCTGTTTGCTTTAGTAGGGCTCTCATTTTGCGGCTGCTATCTATGTTGCTTGGATGTTGCATGCTGCTATGTGTTTGTCCTGCTCTAAATGCAAAAAATATCCTTTTTTAATTGCTCCTGGCTGCTTTCTGTTCCTGTGTTTGACTCAAACATTTGTTTAATTCTTTCATCATGGAAAAAACAGAACTGTGTAGAAGTGACAGAAAATTTGCCCCTGGCCAATCCATGCTCTGCCCACAAGTGCATATTTTTTTTCGCACGTTCATAATTAAGATGTGATTTACATCAGGATCATTATTATGACGCATCTTATTTATGTCAAGGTCACATTGACACAAATCTGATTTAGATTATTTAAATTTGTAGTTTACACAAAAACCTTAATAAATACCTGCACATAGTGTGTTTTGGAGCTCTGTAAGCATTGGCCCTATCTCCAGGAAATGTTCAGTTTGAATCAAGGTGATGCCTCGGCCTTCCAACGCCAGGAGTCCTAGTAAGGACAATTAGCCTCCCTCTCTGAGTGAGTAGGACAGCCCAATCTCTATCTAAGGTGGGGGAATGTGGGCAGAAACGGATCAAAATGTCTAAAGAAGTTCTCTTCACAGTTAAATGCCACATTAGTTAGGGCAGCTATTGGAGTGGTAATTGCACCCCCTTGTGGAAAACCCTAAGCCTGCTAAACATAAATGACCTGCTAAGCCAAAAATAAACCTGCTTCTGACAACACTGTGGCCTTTTGAATAAATACAAAATTAAAATATAATTTTAAATTAAAAGGCGCTCTGTTTCCATATTTGGAAACTAAATTTAATTGTTAAGTTTCAGCAAAAGTTCTGTTACTAGTTACCAACATCTAAACAGTTTGTGGGCAGAGCATGGATAGGTAATTTCAGGTAAGATAAGGAAATTCAAATTTTAAGTTTTAGGTATAATTTCATTACAAGTGCTGATTGTCTGACATGGGCAGGTCATACACTTTATGTGTGAAATGTAGGTGAGTACATGTCCCTGCACCGACCATGTCAAATAATCTATATTATGCCTCTTACATCTTTTGATTGATGTATTCAAATCTAATTTAGCTACATTAAATTAACCCTTACAGTTAAAATTCAGTTATGTGAAGCACCTGATAACGTAATTGCCTATTCATTTCACTAATATATTCTTTACTATTCTTTTTGTTGTTAAAATGCATTATATATGCCCTAGTGGTGCTCAATTGAGGCATAATGTAACATCATATTTATGGAACCTCATTAAACACAAGTTATTTGTGTATCTGTGTGTCTTTTGCGTCATTTACATGATTTCTCTACCCAGAGCAAGCTCAGGCAAGCCCACTCAGGAAAGTAAGTGTGGGATCTCTGTTACTGCTTTTGTAGCCTGTGGATGGCTAGGTGTGTGTGTGTGGGGGGGGTGTATGTATGGATTTGATATTTGGATGTATGAGCATGCAGGATGTGTTTGTTTGTGTGAACATGGTTACGCATATGTTAAAGTGTGAATGAATGAGGCTGTGTGCTTCTGTGCATGAACTCATCGTGCTGCTGTTTGGTTCCATGCGATTACACTCATCCCTCACCTAGCTGCTCTCACACAGTTATGAGTCTGGAGGCCATTTACAGGGACCAAGGTAGAACAGAAGAGCCTTGTACTTCATAGAAAAGTGCTTCTGTGAAGAGGAAACCAGCCTGTACTTAAATAGCAGGGAGAGTTAGGCCTTAGTAGTCAGGTTTTAGGATACAGACAAGAAATTTGTTGTTATTTAAATTATTCTGAATAGGTTTTGCAGTTGTAAGCATTCAGACAATAAAATACATCTTTAGATTTTTAGGCTATGGAAAGTGAGAGCTTTTGCCAAAAAAATCAAATCTAATTTGTGTATATTTTACCCATATTTTAAATGTAAAATATAATTCCTATGTAGCTGCAAAGCTAACATATATCTGAAGTCTATGACTCAATCCCACCAACATGAGCGCTATTATAGCACATGCAAACTGTAGTGTGTCAAGTGAAAATAGCTCTTTGTGTTTTTTTTTTTTTGTTTTTTTTTTAATTATTATTATTTATTTATTATATAAATGTAGTCTTTGCCAACTCCACCCATTTGCTGCCCTCTACCGATCACACAGGGTTGGCAAGTTAGGTGGGTGAAGGCAGGATTCCAAACACTTGGACGAGAACATTAACTTTACTTAATACATACTTGCACTAGATAACATCCTACTGAGATATTGGGGGAAATATTATGCTGCTCTATCCGCACAGAGAAAGCAAGGACAGTTCTCTCTTGGGCTTCTGACTACAGATGGTGGTGGCGTAATGATTCATTTTGAAGGGACAGTTATAATCAGCGGTGGAGCAGGTAATACTGTAGTTCTGGCTGTTGGGCTGTCTTTAATGTGATTCCTTTGATTGCTTCATTAGGACTGTAACTACAGTTTAAAACTAAGTGAGTTTGTGTTGAGTGTTGTATCTTCACCTTTGTGATGGTGTCTATTGCTGTTGTGCTGTAGACTGATAAGTGATGGACTTGTTGGGCTAATGCAGTGCTGGCTGTTTGTGATTAATCTGTTGATGCTAGGAAAGTGCTCAGTGGTCTTTTTTGTCATTGATCGCTTGAGCATGTTAGGTGGGATGGCATTTCATGTGTCCAAACAGAAACACATGGTTTTGACCATCCTTTACCCTGCGGTGTAAACACTGCGCATTAGAATGTACTATGGGGAGGTATTTCTCAAAGCAGGATTTCTGATCTTGGCCAGAGAAATTACACCCCATTACAGACCCTCACTTCAGGCTTAAGTTTTCTGGCCAACTGAGACATCTTTCTTAATGACACACCCTTCTAATGTGTCCAAAAGCAAAATGAACTACTTAGCAAGATAATCCCAGATTGGACGATTGTTCAAAAGGAAGATGCTTGAGAGACTTTACTATTGGACACACCTCCACTTAGGGTTAAAGATTTCGATTTAAATGAGAAATCGTGCATTTTGATACATGTCAAAAGCAGAACGACAGACTTATATTGATAACTTAAAGGTGATATTCACTATTTTAATTAAAGAACAATTCATACAATTCAGAAGGTGTTTAACCATTTGCTGCTCTCCAGTCTGTTTGTGTGCTTGAAACCGGTATAATGTGTTTACAGAGCCCTAGAGTCTGTAAATGGGTTAAAAAAACAGCAGAGAAAAGGCATTGGATTTTTTAGACAACAGAGAGAACTCCAAACGTTTAAAAGCATGAACCGAGATGACGATATTGTTCTATTCCTGCTTCATGGGTGGATAATATTGACTTATTTTTGCTGATTCAGGTTACTTAAGGTGGGACTGTCTCCAGATTCAGGAGACAGCTAACTGCATTACAGTAAGTGCTACTAAAATAAACAACTCGAGTTACAAATTAGTTTCTCTGGTAATTCAAACAGTGAATAAAAACGTACAGACAAGTTCAACTCCTGCGACTTACATGCAACAGTGTTTTTTTTTTCCCCCTTCCATCATACCGTTCCTCCTTAAAAGACATGGAGCTTCTTAACATAAACAAACCAGAGAGAACAGCATTTCTCCACAATTGTAGATGTCCCCTTTAAGGCCATAGTTAAGTATTGTTCAGTAAGTAAGGGCTCATGGGATATTTGGATAATATTCTGTTGGACAGTCATTCATATCTGGCTTAAGTTATCAGGCAAATTGAATAACCTTGCTTAATGACACACACTTCTGATGTGTCAGAAAAGAAAAATTAACCCAGATAGCCAGATAACTTAAACCTGAAATTGAGGTATTTTATTGAACAATCCTCTAATTTGAACTTGAGTTTTTGGCTGGCTGAGAAATCTTGCTGGGATCTGTCAAAGAAAAAGGAAGAATTCAAAGAGTTTAATTGCTGTTGTGACATCCTTCGTCTTGCAAACAAATCAGAGCAAATGTAAATCATTGAATGCATCACTTGTATCTGTACCTTGTCCTGTTGATTTAGAGCACACCGTGTTGTTGTTTTTTTTTTTTTTTGTAGTGCTTTTACACAATTTCTGTATGACAACTTGGACCTCTGTATATCTGTATCTTTCTCTGCCCACAGGACGTAGTTTTATGTTTCAAAATGTCTGCTGCCCAGTGACTGTTGCATAGTAACACCATACACCCATCTTTCATGCTAGAGCACATTAAACAAACAGATTCAGCCATCTTTTTTGGTTTTTGATTGATGGTTATGTAATAAACAGAGTATCTTCCACACTTATTGAATGCTTTATACACTCTCACAGCCCATCCAGAGCACACTTCCCCAAACCAAACCAGCTATTTAGCCCTTCTTCAGTACTCTTTAGTTCCTGACTTTCCAAGTAAATGTGTTGCATTACTATTGGTCCATTCTTCATGAATATTTAACAAGAGTGTGTGGTGGTTTCAAGTTACAAACAAAGCTAAAACACAACTTTAATTGAGATTTTAAGTTGAAATATATATGTTCCAATCACACCATCAGCAGGATTAAAGGACAGACTGGACATTACTGTAAGAGTACTGAGAAGGGCTATGGAGTGTGGGTGTGTTTCGCTAAATGGCTGGTTCTCTTTTCCAGGCCCATGAGGACAGCCACGAGTCTCTGAACCCTCTCCCTCCCCAGGACATCACCATGGGAACCTTCCTGCCCGACAGCAGTGCCTATGAGCTCCTCACCATCATTGGTCAGCACTGGGGACTCTGAACCCTGACAGCTGTAGGGATAGCTACAGAGTCTAAGACTATATCTGTGTTAACATCATAACCATGGAAAGCAATGTCACTAAGTAGCAACACAGGATGATGGTGGAAAGCAGTGTCTGGCCATCTTTGCTGACATGATGACATCTCTAAAAGTACAAATGTACAAGATACTACACTGTACAAGATACTATAGTGTCGTTTTCTAGTGCTGTCATTTAAAACTTTCATTTAGAGACAGCACAACACATGAAATTAACATGGAAGTTTAGGAACTATGTCAAAATGATTTTGTTGTTTTGGGAAAACATCCCACTGTAGCTGTCCCTGCGGGTGTCATTGCTTTACGTGAAGTCTTTATAATCTCTCCTCGTACTCTAGCTCTTACAGCATAAGTTTAGCCACATAGGCACATATGTAGGACATTTCCTCCATGATTATATTGATGTAGACATAAATCTCCAATTAGGGAATAATGATTTGTTTTGAAGTAGGCTTCAACTTGATGACATTTTCTTCACAATTTTATGTTTGTGTTAAAATGGAAATTGCCAACATTTTATTAAAGGAATATTTTTCAATTTATTAATTCTGAATATAAAATAATGATTTTAAAATTCTAAATGTGATGCTTTCACTAGAAGCTAATTTAATTTGCTTGTGGTTTTAGACAGACTATGACAAAATCCTGAGCATGACAGCCTATACAATTGTAGTGTCTGTGCATGTGTAGGTCATGGTCTGGAGAACCTGATGACAGTGAACCTGGCCCGGTACAAACCCACTGGAGAACATGTTGCTATCAGACGGATTGATCTGGAATTCTGCACTAACGACATGGTCAACTACCTGCAGGTCAGTTCTGATACACTCCTCTTTCCCTAGTGTCATAAAAATGCCCTGAATGTTTAGTCACTCTGCCCATCCCTTTTTGTTAGTCATATAACCAGCTGGAACAAAACCCTGTAGAGTAGATATAGACTGGAACAGATTATAATGCAATGTGTTTTTATATATATATATATTTATATTTATATTTATATCTCAGGGAGAGCTCCATGTCTCAAAACTGTTCCACCATCCCAGCATCCTCCCGTACAAAAGCATCTTCATTGCAGAGAACGAGTTATGGGTGATCACACCATTGATGGCCTACGGTGAGTAAAATGGGTCACATGTCTAGGAACCGCTAGAATATACAATAGTTTGATTATGAGTTGGTAGCTGAAGTGTTTTGGGGGTTTAGGATGAATTTAAACAGTTTGTATGTGGTCTGCTTGTCCAGGCTCTGCACGAGATTTGATCAGCACTCACTTCACTGATGGAATGAGTGAACTGACTATCGCCTACATCCTGCTTGGGGTTCTCCGGGCTCTGGAATACATTCATCACATGGGATACGTACACCGGTGAGAAACACAGACACGCACACAGGGTTTTACACTTGCACAAGTATTACCATGCTGTGTCAACAGTGGCATTATTGATAATGTTGTGATAATGAAAGTCGCTTAACCTTCGTACACCATCGGTTTTAGCATTACCGAATACTGTGATAATTTGCCTTATTATCATTTTCCTAATGTACTTGGTGTAGTGTACTGAGTAATGCTGCTGATGTCTTTGCAGAAAACTAGGGTTTAGTTTCCTGGTCTCAGTAAGCACATTTAGGTAAGACTCCTAACATACTGTTTAGAAAAGAACACCACCGAGCTGTTCCTCTGAGAGCTGACAGTTGTCGATTTGTAGACATGATTTGCCAGCAAGTGACAAGCAAAGCTGTGACTAGCGAATTTAGGCAAGAGGCAAGTGTTATAACATGGTGACGTGAGAAAATTAAATGATTCAGCCACGACGGATCCTCAGACTTCTCATGTTTGCACATGGTCAGAAAACCCCAGCCTCAGCTCCTTGAAAGTTTCTACTGCCAGTTCATTCCTATTCTCCAGAGTGGCACCCAAAAAATGAAAGAGAACCTTCAAAATGGCTATTTCATCATCTCCTATTGTGTATGAGGCATCTTTAAATGTGTACAGAGACCATTCAAAGGACAAATAATTGAAGGGTAGAACAAACTACAGGATATTGCTGGTCATTCTGTTATACAAGTAGCTTAAAACGTTGTACGCACCCATGAGCAACATCACAATCTCGGGTGGTGGTACAGGTAAGGTCACTGGCACGCAGCTCCAGTGTGTACATGGGTTAAAAATGCATTAACCAATATCTGACACACAAATAAAATTGTATGTTGCTGTTGATAAGAGTGTTTGTCAAATAAATACCATGAATTTTGCAAATGCAACTTGCAAAAAAACAAACACAAAAAAAAAGATGATCTTTTGGAACTCGAATGTGTATTGTTTCTGTGTGATTTGTGTGTAGGAGTGTGAAGGCGAGTCATATTTTGATCTCAGCGGATGGTCAGGTGCATCTGTCTGGCCTGAGGAGCATCTTCAGTCTAATACGGAACGGCCAGAGGGCTCGGGTGGTCCATGATTTCCCCCAATACAGTGTTAAAGTGCTGCCCTGGCTCAGTCCTGAGGTGCTACAGCAGGTATGCTTTTATAATGTATAATACATTTCTATGTTACTTTATAATACACTACATGTAGCACACAGTTCTACAGCTCCATAGTTCAGTGCTTCAGTATGGTGCTTTAGCGCCTCAAGTGCATGCTTGACATTGAGCTGCTCTAAAGTGAAATGTACTATTGGTGAGTGAACTTCTGCTGGCAACATTCGGACACACAGTGGGTATAATACATGATTTTGTATGTGTGTGTGTTTGTGTTTCACAGAATCTTCAGGGATATGACTTCCGCTCTGATATCTACAGTTTAGGAATTACTGCTTGTGAACTGGCAAATGGTCACGTACCATTTAAAGACATGCCCGCTACCCAGGTAAGCCCATACCTCCCATAAACCACTTTGTTAGGAAATTCCTGTATAATGTTATATGTCAATGATCATATAGAGTTTAATATCTTAATAAAGAATGTAAAACCTCAATGAAAGTTAAAATAAATTGTCTTTATTTACTTCTCCCTTGTGTTTGTCTGTCTGTGTTGCTTGATCTGTATTTTTGCCTGTGTGTATCTGTCAGATGCTGTTGGAGAAGTTGAACGGTACAGTCCCATGTCTGTTGGATACCACCACCATCCCCCCCGAGGAGCTCAGTATGAAACCGTCTCGCTCTGGGGCCGATTCGGGGATCTGTGAGGGCCCCAGTGCTGGTGGGGCTCGCCATGCTAATGGAGAACCTTCCTCCTCTTCGGGAGCAAATCCTTACAGCCGTACATTCAGCGCTCACTTCCACGCCTTTGTGGAGCTGTGCCTGCAGAGAGACCCTGAGAAAAGGTAAAGCTCACACCATGCACTAATTGTGACTCCATATAAAATCTATATGTGCCCCACCAATTCAATTACAAGAATGCACTGTTGTTAATTCCAAACAGTACCTTTCCATATTTCTACACTGCCTGTAGACTTAATTGTCACATTTGAAATGGAATATTACAGAATAACCTACAGCAACATCAAACTTCTAATATCTTATATCCACATATTAGGAACTTTTAAAGAATTTATTCGGCATCAAATATTTTTTTGTTAATGAAAACAGTGATTCCAAGCATCTGAATGTGGATGAAGTTATGTGGTTGTGTGTGGTAATCAAAATGATTTCCCCCACAGACCTTCTGCCAGCACGCTGATTAGTCACCCCTTCTTTAAGCAGGTGAGAATGGCAATATATGACACACACAATGAATTAATGAATAAATAATTTTAAGAAAATGCATTAATGAATGGTGCATGTTCTCTGCAGATAAAGCGTCGGCCGGGCGAGGCTTTGCCTGAATTGTTGCGTCCTGTCTCACCTCTGAGCAGCTTTGAGTGCGTCCAGCCTCAAGACTCTCCTTCGGGTCTGGCCAGTCTGGAATCTGGCCTCAGCCACTTGGATGTGGACGATTGGGACTTCTGACAAGAGAAGGAGGGATGTAGCTGAATAAGGAAAATGGATGAGCTGTGCAAAGTGGCTTGTGGATGAAAATGAAAACAAGAGGATGGTTTAGTCTTGATGTGGTTGGAGGTGCTGAGGTTGGTGCATGTGTTTGCTAAAGAGTAGAATGTGAAAGGACAAGGAGGAGAGAGTTAAACTGAAGGAGCAGTAATGCTATTGTTGCTAATAATGAGTATAATCGAACAGCCACAAATTAACATTACAAAATATGTAAGTGTGATGACATCATAATAGTTATGGTAAACATTATGACATCATAATAAGTATGGTCATGGCATTATAATAAGCATTGTGGTGTCATGCTTATTGTGCTTGTGAAGTGTTTGATGTAGTGTGGTTTGTTACATTGGGGTTTGAGTAGCAGGGTTCAGTTTCCTGCCCGTGTGACCATACTACAACAAAAGGTTTACGTATTGAGTCAATTGGTAATGCTAACGTTGCTCACAGTTAATATTGACCAACTGCAAATTAGCATGAAGAAAAATTCTTGCAAATTAGTGACTACTGGCTTTGGTTCATTGTCGGCAATACTAGCATGCACAGTTGGGCTGTTCCTTCAAGCAACAAAGGGATTCAGGATTCTGTCTTTTCTCTTTTTTATGTTTTGTGTATATAGTTATTTGTAAATACAACTGAAATTGTTTAAGGGAGGACCATGTTTATTTTTTTTCATCTCTGTTGGAGAGGTGCAAAGCCAGCAAATGCCACAGCCTTGATCTAACGAAGCTCAAATTGGCTTTATATGCCTTGGGTGCTGGAATGTATCTGTTGCACCATACAAGGTGCCATGGCAAATTTAAATAAGAAGTCAGATTCAGCTTTGTCTTACCCAAACAATCTGATCACACACACTGGAAAATGCATGAATATGAAACACCCACCATTACTGTTTCCTTTTTTTTTTTTTTTTTAAGTTTTACAGAGGTGGTTAGGGGAGTGTTTGGGTGCTGAGTTTTGTGCACTGTTACTGACAAGTGTTATGTGTTTTTGTAATGAACTGAACAACACTTTCTTGTGAATGTCTTATAGCTTAGTACCGCTTGCTTCAGCACTGAGCTATGTTTACATTGACATACTGCATGGCCTTCTGAGCCAATGCCTTCGTCTTGCTGCTTGTGGATTTACTCTGAAAGATTCAGACAGATCTGAGTTGATTCAGTCACCTCAGAACGAACAGGGTTTAATTGTTTGTTCAAACTACCAGCAGGATATCAACCAGTGAAAGGATGGAGACAGAAGGTGCACTTTGACAGCAACAAACTGGTCCTTAAACTCAGTGTGAAGTTTCCATGCTCTTTCCTGTTGCACACCAGTGTTTGGAGAACTTAATAAAGAGGAAACCTCATTGCTCACACGGTGCTGTTAAAGATGTGTGCCCATCAATGTCTCAACCATTTCCTTCCATAATGAATGTTGTTAATGCAATGATTTTTTGTTTGTTCAAGAGAAGCAGCAACTTTGGAAAGATTTCAGTAGACACGTCTGTGTTGAGCTTCTCAAATGTTACATATTGGGAGGAAGATAATAAAGGCTTTAAAAAATCTCAAGTGTCTGTAAGGAATATTTATGTAACAGGTTGGATCAGGAGGATCTCAGTGATATAGATGGCACTCATTAATTGTTAGGTTGAAGACTGGTAGATTAAATGGAGTGGTGTTTTTTTATTTCATTTGAGAGTATGTTAGTTTAAAAAGCACAGCTACTGATCTAGAGATTTAAAACGCAAGACAGATGAATCTATGTTTTTCTACGTACAGGGGTTGACTACTGATCTAGAGATTTAAAACGCAAGACAGATGAATCTATGTTTTTCTACGTACAGGGGTTGACTACTGATCTAGAGATTTAAAACGCAAGACAGATGAATCTATGTTCTTCTACATACAGGGGTTGACTACATACAGATCTGGTGACTGTGCAGGCCATGGGAGATGTTCAACTTTACTTTCATGTTCATCAAACCAATCTTTCACCAGTCTTGCTGTGTGTATTGGTGCATTGTCGTCCTGATACATAGCACCGCCTTCAAGATACAATGTTTGAACCATTGGATGCACATGGTCTTACTGGTGCAATGTGCAATTAATGAAGTTTGGCCACCAGGCTGGTCCAATTTAGCCATGAAACCTCCCACATCAAAATGACAGGTGTTTCAGTTTCATTGTCTAACCCCTGTATTTCCCACAAGTGCATGCACAGTGGACTCTTAATACTAATAATCCAAACTTAATACTAATGCTTGACCCATACAGGGAGGGGGTGCTTGTGGCAGTGTTTACTAGCTTGGTTTTAGTCCCTACATAGAAGGGTCACTTTAAATCAGAAGAAAGTTATTCTGACCGATCACCTTTATTCTGTGATTTATATTTCTATGCTAAGAGCAGTGGGCTCTGAAATGGTAAGATGACTACAAAAATTATGTAAACCATATGCAATGGCCTTAATCACCAGGTCTCAATGCAAATTAAAACCTATGTGAATAATAATGTAGTTGGTAACTTTAGTTGCAACTGAATACGACACTAAATTGGAAGAGCCGTGTTAGCTATTGGCAAAGTAGAGAACTTCCCAGTGTTGCCAGTGAATAATTGTAATTATAGATAAAGTTAGTCGATGTTATTCCTAGCTAAACTGGTTATGTTTTTATGGCAAGAACAAGCATGCCTAAGACAAGTTGCTAAAAAAAAAAAAAAAAGACAGCAATTTATTTAAGTTGTTTAGACAATACAATTTACAACAGCTGAAAATGATAGTAAAAGTAGGTTATGAGAACACTAGTCATCCTCATCTGAAGGGGGTTGGTCTGTGGCAGCCTGGTGTTTCTGAATCTTAGCAATCAACTCTAGAGAAAGGAAGATGAAAAATGTCAGGACAACTATGTACCACAAGCAGAACATGATAAACTTGATATGACCTAAAAACAAAGGTCTTTGCAGCAAGGAGTGCGAAGCCATTTACCTTTTGCTGGGTTGAACACACCATTAGTTTGCTGATTGCAAACGTAACAACGCTTGGACTTGCGATAATGCTGGAGAGCGCAGGACTCGCAGAAATAATGCCTGCATCTGGAACACAGATTTCTCAGAGTTAACAGTGTGGTTGTGCAAATGAGACAAAAGAATACAACCTCATCAAGCTTTCATGTGCATGTGTTGTTAGTCTCCGACTATACAAAACAATGAAAGCAAAATATTCTGGAATTAGAACAACCACAGCCTTTTGAACAGTGTTTCAGCTTTTTGTGTTCTGTACTCACTTAGTGACAATGGGGTTCTTGAAAGAGTTCCTGCAGATGAAGCACTTGAAAGGAAAATCCTCTTCATCACTGCTTACCTCGTAGTTTTCTTCCTCTGTAAATCAGAAACAGAATTAATTATAGAGCCAAGCAAGCAATTTATTTTCCAAAATAGCAGAGTACACTTTCAATCACACAGCAGCTCACCATTGGCCCCGTATCTTCCCTCCTCCAGCTCCCTCTCAATCTGCCATCCGTGTTTGTAGTCTGAACGGTCGTGCAGAAACTTGCAGCTGTCTGAAATAGCAAACATAACACTTTGGAAGTGTGCTTTTGCTGATCATAAGGTATTCGTTCAATTAAAAAGCTGTTAAGTCCGTGAAGTCCTGTTCCCATTCACCTCCAAATCCACAGAAGCCTGTCTCTTTATAATCTTTGCATATGTCAGGCTGGTAGTCCCACCTCACAGTGGCCCTTAAATGTTCAGGGGCTCGGATTGGTCCTTTCCTAATAGAGCAGAACAGGAAAAGTCAGTCGAGGCATATGGCTGTGCTTTGTGGTGAAAAGGCACTTCTAAAAAGTTTTAGATGACATCCGCTTACCTGACCATACCAGAGGATGCATTGCCCATAGTGGAGTCTTTAGGCTTAATGAACTTGTGGTAGTTGTTGATGCCACGGTAGATCTTATCATCCTCTTTACCTGTTAGCTCCTAGAAAATAAATATATGACATTTATGTACATGACCTTTGATGGCTCTACAGTATGTTTGGCCAATACTTTCTACATCATAGGCTTTAAAGATTTATATAATACTTAATATATATTGTTTTCTTTGAAGTTCCATTTGCAGGGTAGGTTTATATTCTGATGTCACCAGAGAAAACATGGGTTTAACAATACATTTATTACTGTGTTTTTGAAGTGTTACTGTGTTATATATATTTTTTAATATAATATTATCATTCAAATCTACCCTTAGGTTTGAAGAAGTCATATGAGTGCATAAAGCCACCCCTTCCATCCTACTTTACTCTGGAAGCATGTACCCAGGGGCAGTTTTAAATTTTTATACACTATTTAAAACTTTTAGTAAAAATGTAGACCATGAATTGATCCTGTACCAACACTGTTATATCCTGATGTTGCAAATACTTTTCTGTGTCTACTGTACAAATCTCTCTCTCACCTCCTGAATCTTCTGGCTACGCTCGAAGATGGCCTGAGCATCTTTATCTTTCTCTGTGTCCAGTGCGTATACAGCAGTGGCCCCCATGTCCTCAGGCCCCTCCGGTTTCTGTCACACATGCAGAGAGTAGAGTAGTCCTTCAGCAACATACATAGTAAATAACAAAGTATCCATGCTGTACTTAAAATTAAAAAAGGAGAAAGACAAAAAGTATTCAGAAAATTGAGACCATACTATTTCACAGAAAGGACTTCACACATTTCCCTCCGTAAGTTTCGAAACTGTCACAAAGCAAAAATCAAACCTTGACGTCTCACCGCTGAGCGTGAAGACTTATATGCCACTGTGATTTTAGTGGTTTCGCTGTCTTCTTCATTTTCACTGGATGAAACAGCTTCTCTCTCCACCTTCTTTGTCTAAAAAGTGAGAAAAAGTGTGTGAATTAATTTTAGAACAAAGATTTGCCAGAGCAAAGCAGCCTCTGGACTAAATATTCAAGATAAACTTAATCATTACACTCATATTTTCTCATGTTTTGTTTCCCTAGAAGTCCACCCTGGACACACTATGCTGGTATTATTTTGTGCACAACAGTCATAATACATTTTTTTACATTTCTAAATTCTCAAAAAAAAGAGAGAAAAGAGAAATAGAAAAGCATTTATTTGTTTATTAATGCTGCATCCAGTTCTACATTAGGAATGAGCCTCAATATCAGCCACTCAGAATAAAGATCATTTACATGCATCAGGATTACTTCTAAAGGATAAAGAGACATTGTCAAAGACATTGTAATATGAAATGTTACGTTTTTGGAACTTGAATTCAAACAGACCAAAACAGACAGGAATCTTAAAGAAGGAAATCAATAGCAATTATAACAGACACTGATGTTTAGCAGAAAATAACATTAACAGGACATTAGAAACCATTGAATCTAGAGTGATATTGTAATGTTGCAAAATAATCCACACACCCTCTGTATCATAGGGTTGGAGGCACTGGTTTTCTTCTCTCTTTTGACCACAGCGTTCCCCTCCTCATCGCTGCTTCTGTCTGAGAAATTCAACAGCAAAAACATGGATTAATTCATCCACATGCAAGGTTTTATAGCACACGTATCGTGGACACAAGTGCATTTTCCTCACTTTTATTAACGGAAATATCTTGACGTAGTATGTAAATACTGGCTGGTGGATCATTCTCAGCGCTGTAGTAACTATAACGAGGTAATGGATCAGACACAGCAGTGCTGCTGGAATTTTAAACCCTTCTGTATCAGTGCTGGATTGATAACAGCCCACCAACCAAAAATATCCACTACAGGCTATGTGATGGTACTGAGCATTGAAGAAGAGTGGAAGGAGCCAAATATGGACTAGTTTGTAACTGTAGAACTACAAAGTGCACGTACATTGAGTGAAAGGGGGTGGCAGCAATCTTATGGGTGATCGGTGTATATCAGGACTGCGACTCTTACAGAAGCTATTTCCAGCAGTTTTCAGGATACTGTCGTGAGTTTAGTCAATCTACACTCGCTGAAAAAAGAGGATAAGGGACAGACTTTACCTTTGTCGCTATCGCTGGCTTTTCGCTTTCGGGCGGAGAATTTTTTGTTAGTTTTCTTGAACAGAAATGTACAGGAGGTTTTGGGTTCCTCGGACTCCGCCATTTCTCATAAACACAGAGAACAGTGAGGGGCTCAGTCGTGTTTAGAGTAGCGCCCCCTGTGGACCCGGAGCGGGAGCTCTCGTTCTCGTTCTCGTTCTCGTTCTCTCTCTCTCTCTCTCTCTCTCTCTCTCTCTCTCTCTCTCATTATTTTTAACAAACACATTTTCCCTATGGGAATTCCACAATGCAAAATTTCTCAGATAAACTGCTGAGGGAGACTCCAGTTTTATTAAATTTGGGTTTAAGTAATTTGAGGACTAATTTTGGGTTTAACTTATCTGGCTAAATTGAGAAATCCCATATTGTGGGATACCCCAAGAAAACGTCTACATTATTCTTAAATGCAATAAAAGCAATAACCCAAGTGCCCTATTCATTATATAGTGCAGTATTTTAGTGTTCTGTCATTTTGTAATGGTGTCTGAAAATGCACAATTGTCAGTCCACTCAAAAAATCCCACAGTACAGTGCAGTAGTGTAGAACAAATATCTTGGCTTCAGAGGTATTTCAGTGACAAAGGTACAAAGTAAAGATTTCCAGTGTTTGAATTGAAAACTTGTATTTTTATTTTTTTTTTTAAGATTTTGGTGTTCATTTTAAATTTGACATCTGCAACACACTCAAAAGAAGCACCCACCAAAGTTTCAGTCAGGAACTGAGGTCAGAAGGAACAGTTCAGTCTTATTAAGATTGCAAAAAATTTAGCTTTATTATTATTATTATTATTATTATTATTATTATTATTATTATTATTATTATTAAATCTAAAAAAAATCAGAGAATTGTGAAATATTCAGGAAATTAAAAAAATCATATTCTGTGTCGGGCAAGGCAGGGCATGATAGGTAAATGTGTTTAACAATGCTCTGAAAGGTACAGCCGTCAGAAAACTGTTCATGTGAAACTAAGTACAAAAGAAGCCTGGTCGATAAGAAAAAAGCGGAGGAACATTCTTATTGTTCAAAACTTGGGGCCTAAGTTATATATCTAGCTAAATCCTGCTTTGTGGAATACCTCCTTGATGCTCCCAATAACAATCTAGGGTGACCAGACGTCCTCTTTTCGGGACCTAAAAATGCGTCCGGCCGTCTACCTTATTCCCTCTGTCCCAAATCTTAAAAAAAAAGCCCTAATACCTTTCTTGAAGCGTGCACTTCGACGACGTAAGATGCCGTTCTTTGAGAACAAAAGGAGCAAAAGGGTCGCGCAGGGATCAAGGGTTCAAGGGGTCGGAGCTCAGAGCAGAAATGGGACACACTTCGCCGCGCGCACCCGCTTGTGCTTACATCACTTTTAGCCGAGCTCTGCTCCACATCACAGTCTTATACTGGAGCCTCAAACAGAAATGTGTTGAAAGTTGTTACGGTCATTTATCATAGTCTCTTCTTTGTTTTTGGAAGAATTTCTATGTCACACAAGCCTTTCACTTTCTGCTCTATATTGTAAAAAAAACGGAAAGTCGTCACTTCTGTCCCTATAATAGGGTGACCAGACGTCCTCTTTTACCCGGACATGTCCTTTTTTTAGACTTAAAAAATGTCCGGGCGGAATTTCACAAACGTCCGGGATTTTGTTTTTCTGGAGCTTACATAGAACTTCGAGAAGCGTTTCGTTCACAAACTAGTCCCGCCCTCCCCTACTCCGATTGGTTCGCTTGAGTGAGAAGGGGGTGTGGTAAATTAGCCTAAAATCTTCGGATTGGACGGTCTGACTGTAGAGCTACCGTTATTGGTCGATAACCTTCTCTGTAAACATTTAATTGGTCAGTCTGCACGTCAGTAGTCCTTGTTTACGTCAGGCAAAGCTCATGTACCTACCCTCATCTGGAGCATCTATGCCGAAACGTAAATGTAAATTCTCGGATGAATTAAAAAAAAAAAATTCCCATATTTTGTGTAGCAAATAAAAACGTAAAGGACATAAGAGGTTCAGCTAAGCATACAACGGCAGCGAGAGGCGAGACCCCCCCCCCCCCCCCCCCACGAATATTCTTTTTCATCTCAGATCTGGTCACCCTACCCTATAACGGCACAAATACTCGGACACACCTGACCGTTACTGACTTTCAGACGAGTTAATCCAGTTACATCTGCGCAGTTTTTCTGTTTAACATTAATTTTAGAAGAAAACAGGCCAACTCATTAATCGAATTTTTTAATAGAATTTTAGCTATCACATACAGCACGTTTTATTAGCTAGACCTTTTAAAATATTAAATATACGTATTTTTACATAAATGTCTGGATCCTAGCGATGCTCTGATCATTTATAAATTTTGTATTACTTCTGGTTGGTAAAGTCTGGAGCTTGCTTTTATTAACGTTTAAAAACAGTTAAAAGTTAAACTCGTCAGTTTTTGTTATGTTCATGAGTTTTCTGGTGTGAACAAGTCGATTTAATACAGGACTTCAGGTTTGAAGTTTAGTATGAACAGAAAATAACAGGTCTTAATGATAATAAACTGTCAAGAAATTATAAAAATATTATTTTTGCTTAGGGCCAAATGTAGAATGGAATCTGTCCAAAATGGCATTTGTTTTTTTTATCTTGTTAACGAGTATCTGTTTATGTATTAAATTTCAGCAGCATAGTTGCATGGTTATGGAAGAATTTGTGCTGCCAACTTGCCCCATGTGTCCTCTTTTTTGAAGATATGGTCACCCTAAATAATCGTACACAAGATAAGATGTAAAATATCCGATGCCAATCAATTAGAGCGTCACATAGGGCCCACCCCACTCTCTTCCTACCAGCAGCCACACAATTTCAATTGTTCCAATCCTACATATACCCTATGGTTGCTGTGGCCGTTTATGATCTGATCAGCAACCAGCTACCCTTATAATGTACAACTCACAATCTAGGCTAAGTTACCCAGGTAAATCTGAAACCCTGCTTGTGGCATGCTCTCCACAGAATTTCAGAGCTAGCCTGACAACTTAAGCCAATGGACATGCATTTTTCTTAGCTAAATAATACATTCAAGGGGTTGTTCCTCAGGATTTCTTAGCTTAACTAGAGTCAACTCAAGTGGGCATTCTTATTGAACAGTCCTCAACTTCCTCCAAGGGTTTTAAATTATCTGGATAACCTGAGAAATACTGGTTGTGGAGCAGCCACATGAACTTGAAATTTGAACAAATTAAAATCAAACTGAGTTAGCTTTTTATTTGCTGTTCTTATTGTTTTTCTCTGACGTTGTCATGGTAGCCACACCCCGGCCGCAAAATGTGTCCTGGTGTCGTGAAAGATCCCGCCCTCAACGGTTGTTGCGCCATTTTAAGAACGAGCTTCGTTCGGAGAGGAAGAAAAGAAGGATAGGGCTCTACAGGATATTATTAAAATCGTTTTCTCCGACTCTAGCTCCGCTGTTCACGGTCTAAACATCATCGGGAGTCGCGGGGGACCGCAGTATATCCGCTGGGAGCGAGAATTTGTTTGGAGACTGAATGCAGAGCTGAGGTAACTCTAATGTCCGACACGAGGCCGCGGTGTAATCGGGGCGCGTCCCAAATTGAGCTTGAGTTCACTACCTAGGGGCCATAGCGAGGACGCGCAAAAATGGATTATTTGTGCAATCCAATTTTTATTTAAACTGGGTTGTTGTAGAAGGAATATGTATAAAAAAAAAAACTTTTTTGATCTTTTGTATTGTGTTAAATATCGTACGTAAAGATGGAACTAACAATAGCCTAAACCTCATTAGCTAGTTTTGTTTAGTTTAAAGTGCACACTACCTAGGTCCTCTAGTAACTGCGCGGATTAGGCCATGCCGAAGCATTTGATTAGCTACCTATTGAGACGCAGGGAGCTAATGTTTTCAAGCAGTTTATTTATAGTTAACTTTACGTCTTGTTTCTTTCCTGTCCACGTGGCTTTAAACATGCATTTAATATGTGCAGTGGTGGTTAGATTTGCGGAAACAAAGTCTTCATACGTACGTAATCAAGTAAAGCAGAGTCAGCTGACAATCTAGCGCTCTCATACAGGAACTAAAGGTTTATTAGTGATTTATCATCGAGTTTGGATTATTTCATACACTCTGCTACACCATGAATAACAGCTTCCCTTTGCTCGTATTATGTTTTTAAAGCCTATGTCCTTGGTCCTTTTGTTCTTGACCCATGCTTAGTTTTAGGAAACTGCAAACTGATATCAGCCCCCATTTAAAGGTGAATTCCCCCTATTTGTTAGGGTTACCTCTACGTTATATTAGTGGTTGGGGTGTAAAGAGGTTAATTGCCGAAAATCTTAACACCCCAGTTTTTTTTACTCTGTTAATGGGAACCCAAATTGTCATGCCTAGAACATAAATCTTAACGTTGTGTTAAAGGACACATCCAGTCAAGTTTTAAATCCTTAAAGTACTAATCTCAGAATCACATATTTAGAAGTTATTTCTGAAAAAAATACCCTAATGGCTCAAGAGTTACTGAGATAAAACTCTGTACTTGCTCACACACTGCTCAGCCATTGGGTTAACTGCTTATTTCACTCATGACAGGTCTTTAAGTTCATAAACAACACAACATGAATATGTTTAAAACAAGAGACTAAACACTTGATTGGACAGATTTTTTGTTAACTTTTTAAAATGACCAGTGAATCTGCACAGCTTTACTCTGCATTAATATATAATGCGTCCTAAAACTCGTGAAATTAATCTCCTATGCAATATGATGTAGATCCTAAATGACAGACTTTAAGCTGTTTAAGGCCTGTGTGTGAATTGCTGTCATTAAACGGCTTCTACAGACATTAAAGTGGTATATCCCTCTTTTTTTAAAGGTGAAGAATGACCCAGTTTCTGCCTCCAAACCTGCTGGCCTTGTTTGCGCCGCGGGACCCCATTCCATTCCTGCCACAGCTTGAGAAGCTTCCTCATGAAAAGCACCACAATCAGCCATACTCTGGGATTGCCCCTTTCATCAAGCACTTTGAGGTAGAGTCAGGGGATCTGAACAGGGGAGGGCGAGATTATTTTATTGTGAATTATGTAGCACTTATCACTCAAAGTATATGTATTTTTTGATTCTTTAGTTTTAGAACATGCTGTTCTCTACTTGCACCACACAATGTCAAAATAACATGTTTTTAATAAGTCTTTAGGCAAATAAAATGTAACCTTATCAGCCCATAGAATTTAAGCATGCTGATATTTCAGCACAGGTTGCGTTTTTAAGTGAGCCACGATACAGAAGTAATTTTTACATTGGTTTTAAAGACATTAAGAGCTCAGCTCCGCTACTAATGTCAGTAAAGTTTTATATTGATATTTTATTTATAATTATTTAGTCACTTTTCTTTTTAAATTGATGTCTTTGGTTTTATTTGCTGCCAACTAGGACCCTAGAGATGCTCCACCTCCTACAAGAGCCGAAACGCGAGAGGAGAGGTTGGAAAGAAAGGTGAGATGCTTTTTACAGTCTATTTTATTTAGGATACCAAAAAGAGATATGAGGGTTGTAAAATGACGCCACAGCAGGAATAATAAGGTGAAGAACCTTTGTATGAAGGCCTTGTGTTTGACGACTGTACTTGATGAATTGCAGAGGCGTGAGAAAATGGAGAGGCGGCAGACAGTGGTGGAGGCAGAGCTGAAGTTGTGTAAGTGTGCCAAGCATTTTAAATACTTCACTGGTTGACATGACTTGAACAGCATTTTGCAAGCTTTGAGTAGTTGTTGAACACTAATTCTTAACTCACCTTAAGTGAAATAAGCTGTGGGGTTAGGCATGAAGCTTGCTGAGCTGTACTTTGATAAACGTCACTAAACTTAATTTCTTCCAGCCTTCATTATTTAGCAAAGCAACGAACAAAAACTTTGAACTAAGCATTTTTATATTTCAATACTTTTAAGCTCTTTAATACTTGGGCTCATTTACTCTTTTGGTGTCCGTGGTTGTGTTGATAGTGATGCAGTTTGCTGTCCCCTGAGGCAAGGTTCCATAGACATCTGAAATTAAATAACTAAATTATTTACTTTTAGCATCATTACTATTTTAACTAAATTATATTGCCCGAAACCCTTCTGCTGATTAAAAGTATTGCAGTTTGGGTTTCCAGAAAACTTGATAAAATGATTATATCACCAAAAAAATCCTACAATTATATCGTAGCATGATCTAACTTCTGCTTTTCTTTGTCCAGGGGATCCTCACAATGACCCAAATGCTCAAGGAGATGCTTTTAAAACCTTGTTTGTGGCTCGAATTGTAAGTTATTTGAGCTGTGACATCTATTTATTTTAATATTTAATATCTCAGCTTCTCTTACACCCACATGTTGCTTTTTTTTAAACAGAACTATGATACAACAGAGTCCAAGCTGCGTCGTGAGTTTGAGGTCTATGGCCCTATCAAACGAGTAAGTAGTGATAATGGATTCTGGTGGAGATTTTTTTTTATTATTAAAATACAAGCCTCCTTAATCTTGGACTAAATCCTTTATTTTTCCTTTTAGATCTACATTGTTTACAACAAGAGGACAGGAAAACCACGTGGCTACGCCTTCATAGAGTATGAACATGAGCGAGACATGCACTGTGAGTAGAACTGGCTGTGTTCTTGGTTAGATGTTTTCAAACGGATTAATAGTTGTAATATTGAGGGTTGATGTTTTCTAAATTGTCAAATTTATAAGGGAATTCAGCCCTACACCCTCTTGGCAGCTGTAAACCTAAATGTGCCCACACCTCTAAGCCTTTTACTAATGATTTAATGTAAATAAAAGGCACTGGAATGTGCATACCAAGCCTAAGGCTGTACAAAGTGTACAGGGCTTTGGCCAGGTCATCTGTGTTTGTGTGTCTGTGCGTATGACTGTCAGCGTCTGCTCTCACTGTACTCAGATCCGGAAAGTTGTTTTCCTGTGTGTTGTTTTGCATCAGGTGTTAATGTGGAGGTGCATAACATATGGCTATAGCAGTGGGAAGGGGCAGGGCCAAAGTTGTGCAATAGTCCACTGCGCACACGTTCTGATGAATGTTGCCACTGTATGGCATCTCTAATGTTTAGGCAGTGTGACACATACGAGTGTGTGTTTCCGGCCGGAGCTGTGACGGTAAGCTAAAGGCCAAGCCTTCCTGTAGCGCCAAGGTGACTCTAAACCTGTACACATGTCTGTTCAAACAAACCAAAAACAATTTGCCGTTTTAAAACATGAATTTTTTTTATATACTGAGGTGAGACTGTAATTAGTGAAGTGTTGCAGAGCAAAGTCTGTGCAGTGTTATTAATTGTGTGTTGTTCTCATTGCTACTGCAGCCGCCTATCTCTGATGGCTATTGGCCAGAGCTGGCTTGCAGATCATGATGATGGTTTTGATACATCTACACCCTACTACCACAGCTCAGTATATGGTTGGTATGATGGGTTTGTATGATGGGTAAGATTTCTTTACACCCTCATCTACTTCTAGGCTGAAGCAAGGCTTACGTTCACTGGACCAAACCAGACTTTTGTTTGCCTCATTTTGAGTGAGGCTTAAATCTTAAATGCAGCCCCGCTGCCTTTGGTCACTGAACGTTCCTTGGATTAGGCTTAGGTAGTGGGTGCCTGAAGTCAACCTGTACTGTTAAAGCCACTGCGAGTAGACAACAAAATCCAGGTTGTACTCTGCGAGGTCTAGAATTAATTATAAAAGTTTAGATTGCCCTAGTTGGTCAGCTAGGATGGTGTGGGTTTTTTTTTTTTTTTTTTTTTTAATAAACTGAACTCACATAAACCTCCTCCTTTACTCATCACCACATACTTATATGCATCTCGGCAGAATTATAGAAAGGCATTTGCAGGTGGCAGGCGTAAATAATGCACTTGACTATTGTTTTTATTTTATTTTTAGGACTTGGGGTACGTGATGTAGAACGGAGTATAAACTCTCTCTAAATATCTAATACGTATTGCTGTGTGCACAAGTGTAATTTCCATGAATACTGTGGGATGATTCAATCCAGAACTGTGCTGTGCCGTGTAAATTTACTTGCCATAAACTTGAGGGGTCTTCACCTGTGTTAGAGCAAAATGCTGGAAATGTCCCCTTCCTGGCTAGGACCCTGTCGAAAGCTTTGTTTTCTATGTCTTACAGAGTATGGTCATTATTATTTATTAAATTCTGTGATAACAGATGGCTTTAATTGCACAGGTTAACCTAAGGTAAGCCCATTTATAATATGTAGCACAGCGTCTCAGACAGATCAAGGGAGCTCAGCGTTGTCTAAAAGTGCAAGAGAATTCCATATTTAAGCGGTTTCCTTTCAGCTTTAGGAGTGGATTTCATTGTAGATGCACACACTAGATCTTTATGCAGCTGAGCCAGCATTTACCGCCATAGAAACGACCTCTAAGAACAGTTTCCTCATTCATTTCAGCTCTAAACAATATTGGACGCCTCATTCCTTTCCAAGATCTGTCCTTTCCCAAAACGTCCCTTATCACAGTGCCTGGCATCATATTTCTCCTTTAAATGTTATATTCCATGCTTTTTTTATTTAAGAAATTATCCACTTAAATAGTAAGGCTGATCTTGTAATTTACAGGCATTTCAAATTCCACGTCCCTTGTTGGGGAAACCTCAGTGTGAATAGGAGTTGTTTGTGCAAGGTTTCTTAGTTAGATCTTTGAAAAGAGGGTTGTGGGTAAGGCCCTCTAGATTATGGAGTAGAGGGGGTTTTGGTAAGGCCCTCGTTTCTTGATGCCTGTTGGTTGTTGAGTTAAGGGTTGATGGTAAGACCCTATTAGGCAAGCATTTGAGGGCTGATGGTAAGGCCCTTCTAGGCTAGAATTTGAGGGTTGATGGTAAGGCCCTCCAGGATAGATTTTGAGGGTTGACGGTAAGGCCCTCTAGTCTAGATTTTGAGGGTTGATGGTAAGGCCCTCCGAATAGATAGGAGCACGTTTTTGTACCTGATTCCCCTGAGATGGTCGTCCTCAACCGTACAGACCAGAGTAGCTGAGTGGACCTCATCCAGTGCATCTATCTGGAATGGATCCCTATTTTTGTGTCAAACCATCAATATCACAGTTTTCGCTGCGTATGTTCGACTTTCAAACGGAAAATCACCAGGCTACATTACGAGGGGCTATGCCACCGATGGGTTCCAGCCTTGGCCAGGTATTATGGTAAGGTAGTGTTTACAGGTAATCATAAAATTGGAGATAATGCTTGACCAAAATTGACTCTTAGAGGATATTACTTGTTACTGAAAATTGGGCAAAGGGAATAATGTGGCATTTTTCGATGTTTGGCAGTGTTGATAGCTTAATTGTACAAATCAAATTATTAAAATGGGTAAAAATGTAGAATGGGGTGGGGTGCACAAAGGTGAAAAACTTAATAATTTAATCTTAATGGGTGCTCCTTTTGTCTTGTGCCCATGTTTTTGAATGTGAGGGTGTGGATGGCTGTCCTTAGCTTACCCGATAATACCTTTAGAAAGTTTGAATGTGAAAGAACTGTGAGACAAAATGTGACAGTCCCACATTGGTGTGAAAATGGCTGAATGCTTTGTTCTTGGGACAGACTGATAAATTGTAGGACCCATAAGTTCACCTTGTGTCAGAAAAATCTCACCTGCATAGGTGTATTTTCTCTTTTTTTTTTTCCTCTCTCTTCCCATAAATAAATAATACCCTGACCTCTTTGTGGTTTGAGCCCTACATTGTGGTGCAAACCTTTGGTTTGCAAATGTTAAGACACATTTATAATCTTAAAATAGATTTTTGTTTTGGTGTGTGTTCACAGAAATGCAAGCAAACTCATTAAAACAAATGCACATCATGAGTATGAGAAATTAAATGCAGATTTCTTTTCATTGAGATGAAAATGCTTGTGCATTTTATTTTCAGCTCTCTAAATAGTCATCAGTGTGAATTGTGCCAAGCTGGTGAAATGTATGTGTTTTCTAGTTGCCTGATGGTCATCAGCTGACATGTAAACAAAGCTGTTATGGTTTAAGGCCAGGAAGAGTTGTGAAGCATTAATTTGTATTAATGTCCTCGGGGAGTAAATGCAATGAAATTGTAAGGTACTTTGAGGACTTTCAAAGACTGCTGGAATATTGGCTTTGTTTTTAACTTTAGAGTTACTGTTGAGTTTGTGTGCTCATCAGTAAATTGTAGTATTAGTTTCTTCAGGATAAAAAGCCATCCAATCCTGGCCTGTGTTTAGTGACCTCTGCATTAATATTGATTGAAGACCTGAATATTCTTTATGGACATGTATTTTATGAGAGCTTTCTCTAGGAAAGATTAAAATTTGCACTTTGTACTCGGGTCTTTTAAACATTTAAAGGATTGAAACTCTCCTTCAGGAGTGTAGTTAAATGAGCCAGAGTGTTTGACTTCACTAAAAATAGATTGAACATAAATAATAAAAAAGGTTCCTGGTAAGTTGCTGGCATCACAAGTGCTGATTCTTGCTACCTCAGCCATCAATTACGTGAGGTAAGCATGTGCTTTTTAATGGCTGTATGTGTGTGGGCATCAAAAGGTATCTCCAGGTAAGAGATCAATCAATACTGCAACATGCATTCTTCTCCTCCTCACAGTCTCCTTTTCTCTCTCACTTTCACTTTTTTCCCCCTTCATCCTCTCTCCCTCTCTACTTCTGCTCTTTCTCTTTGGTTTTTTCATGTTGCGACTCTGTAGCTGCCTACAAGCATGCGGATGGTAAGAAGATTGATGGGCGGAGAGTTCTTGTAGATGTGGAGAGAGGTCGCACTGTGAAGGGATGGCACCCCCGTAGGCTTGGTAAGAACTGCTCCTTTCACTTACTTTTTTTTTTTTTTTACTCAGGTGTTATGTTCAATGTTATTTCTATAAAAGGCTTGTTTTCATGTAATTGTATTTTGCTAAGTGTTTTTAACCAATGAGAAGACGAAAAAAAAGAGTTTGGGAAATATTCTTTAAAACTGTAGAAGCCTGTTATCGGTGCATAGTGGCGCATATTTTATAGTGGACCTTAAAGTAAGAAATATATAGAAAATTGGCTCCTCGTACATTGGCCTTATCTGTTCCTCTCCATTATGTATAAATTGTAATCTAATGAAATCAATGATATTTATTAATTTATTCCCCAGGTGGAGGTCTTGGTGGTACCAGAAGGGGTGGAGCAGATGTCAACATCAAGCACTCGGGCAGGGATGATACCTCACGCTATGATGATCGACCTATTGGGGGGTAAGTAAACGTCATGTCCCTAAATACTTAAAATATTGAATAAATTCTGAAGTACATACATGTAGATCTTATAGGAACTGCCATACATTCTTATTAACAAACCTATTTAATTGTCACCTTCTCTTTTCTCATTTGTCTCACCATAGTGACCGTGAGCGTGATCGACGTGACCGGAGCAGAGAACGTGAGCGAGAAAAAGACCGCGGGGAGCGGCGTCGCTCTCGCTCCAGGGAAAGACGCCGGCGCACTCGTTCCCGAGAGCGCGAGAGGGGGATTGGGGCAGGACCAGAGGAGGGGGCCACCAGCCGGCGGCGGGAGAGGGAGAGAGAGAGACCGGAGGGAGAGGGGAAGAGTCGCGAGAGGAGTCGAGACCGAGACAGAGAGAGGGACCGCAAGAGAAGGAGCAGGAGCAGGGACAGGAGGAGGGAAAGAGAGAGGGGGAAAGGAGCAGAAGGAGGAGAGGAGGGAATGGGGCCCATGGTGGATGGCATGGGAGAGGGAGCAGAGAGGGGGATGGAGGACCCCAGCGGAGGAGAATTGGGACGAGGTGAGGAAGGTGGTGTTGAAGGAGAGGAAAGAGTCAGGGAAAGGGATAGAGAGAGGGATCGGGACAGGGACAGGAAGAGAAGTCACAGGGATAAAGACAGAGACCGAGATAGAGAGAGGAGGAGGGATCGGGATAGAGACCGTGAGCATAAGCGGGACCGGGGTGACCGTGAAAGAGGAGAACGCAGGGAGGATAGACATGCCTCTCTGCTGCCTCCCGCTGGAGATCTTGAAGGATTGGGTAATGGAGGAGAAGAAGGAGAAGAATCTGTCCCACCACAGTCTGAGGAAGGCTCTCAGGATGGGATAGGCTTGATGATGATGGACCAAGACTCCATGCAGTCTGGAGAAGGTTATGTGTCCAATGAAAATGGTTACAGGATGGAGGCCCAGGGTGATGAGTACTAAACACATTGAGGTTTAAGGTCTACACTCTAAAAACAGATGTGTTTAGAAAACAAAACACCAGGCCACTTGCCAAAATCTGAATTAATAAGGATTTTTTTTTCTTTTGTGAGCCAACATTGGCATCACACCCAAATTTACACCTCAGTTTTAAGAGTGTAGAAGCTATGGGTATTTTTCTGTAATGGTCAACTTCAAGAGCCATTTCAAGGTAGGATGTATTTAAGAGTAATATGTGGGCTGTTAATCTGGAAACGTCACTACTAATGTCACCCCAGCTGCTCTTAAGCTTCATTGTGTATAGTTCTGTTTGCCTTTCTCACTGTGTGAATCGCTTAGCAGCGCTCCCCTTATCCAGAGTGAGACAGAAGTGTGTTTTTTAATCAGGAATATGTTGCCATAGGTTCAGAATAAATTTCTTTTTTTTTTCTTTTTTTTTTTCTCCCCTGTAATTAGCTTCTCGTTAAGAGTATGAACTCTGCGAACCTGTCCCTCTTGTGGCATTTTTTGGGTTATGTTTGCATCTTGGTCCTCTTTAATAAACTCACTTTTTTTTTTAATGAAAACTTTTGTTTGTTTATTCTGTGATTGTGTGCATGAAGTTGCTTGGTTACAAACAGCTGGACATCTTGTGTTCAGTTTACAATCTGGAAAAGGCATAATTGAGTGCTCTTTCTGGAATGTTCATAAAGGAAAGGGTTTGGTTTTCAGTGCAATGTGAAAACTGTTTTCATAAACTTTTTAGTCCATTTGAAATGTTTTCACCCTTGGTGCAGTGACTTTTCACACCTGACCAAACAAACTGCACCGAGTTAAGAAGTTGATACCTAAATTATGACTTTGTAGTAAGGTGTGGGAACAACTTAGGTCACGCCTATGAGTTTATTTAATGTTTTCACCTAGAGTAATCCCTGCTTGAGGAAAAACAGTAAGCTAAATGCTGTGATTTTGAAGCATTGAACTCCCACACCTTAATTATTAGAATGTAATTATTGTTCCCATGCATAATCATTTCTTTACGGATGGATGTTTCGTATGATTACATAATCAGCAACTTCAGCATGTGTTTGAACTGTCCTCTTTAAGTTGCGAATACGTAAGAGAAAATTTTACAATTCAACCAGAAGTGCCCACAAAAAAATTATCATCTGAGGATCCAATTGCGTCGCTCCACAGGGGTGACGTAGTGCGCTGCGTCACAGTGATGACAGTGCGTGAGAAACACTGGACAGACGGCACAAATCAGTGTTAACCCCCCCCCCCCCCACACACACACACACACACTCAGAGGGACCAGTGCGTTATATGCTGCTGTTCTAATCGGGGAGAGACACCGGAGAGAGCTAAGACCCCAATGATGTCATCCTACTATCACCCGGTTAAGGAGGCGGACATGGCGGCGATGGGTGAGCCCCTGTGTCTGGAGAGAGGTGAGGGGTGTGTTACTAAACTCAGCTTTCTATTCGCCAGCCTCTCATTAAGATTATCCCCGTTCCACCTTAAGTGATGCTGCAGTTCCATTCTGTTCAATGCAGGCACCCAGGTTTCTTATTTACCAGCTACATGTTCAGGTTTTCTGCTCCACCTTAATGCAGCAGTTGAATTCATGCAGTCGAAGCTTCCTCTTTGCCAGTTTTTTCATTCTGATTCCCATTCCACCTTAAATTATGAAACTATCATTTACCTGCTGCATCATTTAAGGTGGAACAGACAGTCAGCTTCAGAAGTTGGGGTTCAACGGCGTAAACGCTGAACCACTTAAGGTGGAACGGAAAATCAGTAGACCTTAGCGGTGTGTGGGCCGAGGGTCGTCATTCATTGCCTCACTGTACTATAGAGCCGAGAATCCCCTAAAACCCGTGTTAGTCTATGTCTCGTTCACGGTGTTGGTTTTCAGTAACTGGGTGGTCGCCCAGTGCAATGGTCACTGTGTGTGTGAATGGACACCGCCCACAACCGCCACAGCTACTATAACCTGCTTTTTATTTTAAATGGTGCTTTGTGCTGTCACCGCTAATGTTAGTCGGTCTCTCTCTCTCTCTCTCTCTCTCTCTCTCTCTCTCTATCTAGATGTGTGTAGAGTGATAGAGTTGTTGGATCGGCTGCAGAGGAGCGGGGAGCTGCCTCCTCCCAAACTGCAAGCACTTCAGAGGGTCCTTCAGAGCAAATTCTGTGCTGCTATCAGAGAGGTGGTCTTGCCACACACACACACACACACACACACAACTGCTGCAGCTATTTCTCCTCCTTTAATGTGGAGGAATACTTGATTTGTGGAGGACATCTCTGACCTGTGAATAATTAGACGAACCAGGTGGATCCTGAGCTCTCAGATTTCACTGTGACTTGTTAGAGTTTAATTAAATTCTAGTTCCCTTGAAAATTAATTGTCAAATCATTCCTTCATTCATTCATTCGTTTTCTCTGAGGGCTTCCTGTTTAGGGTCCAGAGCTCACCCAGAATCACTGGATCCAAGGCAGGAACACACTCTGAAAGGGCAGCAGTCATGGCATCACACACTTACACAGACTCTGACACACTCACACAATCACTCCCACATAGACACAGGCAGAACACACAAACTCCTCATGTTTCAGATGCAGTGCACATGAATGATGACCATCTATTCAATGTCAGACAATGGACTTATGCATTTTTTTATCAATGTGAGAACTGTGATAGTGTCTGTGTGTCTTGCTGCCATGTGATTTCAGCAGGTTTTTCAGGAGCATGTTTCTACCTGCAGCTGCCGTTTGCCGGTCCATTATTAATTACTGCTTCATTTTCCTCTCCCGGTGTCCGGACGTTCCCAGGTAGATCCCAGTGGACAGCCAATAAGTGTGTGGGCGAGAAAGGTTTCTGAATGTGGGGATGAAGTCACTGATTTGACTGCACTCCTCCTTCCTCCCACACTTCCACAGTGAATGCTGCTCGTCCAGACCTCCTCTGCACTCTTCCCTTTCTGAATGAAGCACATTCTCTTTACCACACTCTACCTAACAGCACTTTCCAGCTAAGAGTGAACAGTATGACAAAAGTATAACCCTGCAATTATCCCCATATTTGTAGACTGTATAATCTTTGGGTCCACTTTAACCTTCACTTAAAGTGGATCCAGGTGCTCAGCTGTTCATGCTTTGTTTGTATAATCTCCTTAGAAATGCATGATATGAAATGGGACACATTTTAACAGATGACACATGAGCCTCAGGGCACCATACTCAATGCCAAGCATCTGCAAATTTGGTGTAAAGACCCCCTACACTGGTCTGTGGAGCAGGGGAGCTGTGTTTTCTGGAGTGATGGAGATCCATCCAGTACCTCTGGGCTGGCTTATATAGTGTAATGTATTTAACGCTGTAGACTTTTTTCTTAAATACACATACAAGTGATTATGATGTTACTGTGGTCATATTGTCCACCTCTTCTTCCAGCTCCAGGAAAATGCTTTGATTTTGCACTCTTTACGGACGTCTGGCTGACACACAAACATTCGTTTTGTACTTTTGTTTCAGCTTAAAAGACTGCCTATCACCCTCCATATACTCATACTTATTCTCTGAGTACTAACCGACTTTTCTGAATATAATATTTATCTACTCTCATTTAATAGGTTTATGAACAGCTGTATGACACCCTGGACATTGTGGGTGGACCGGAGGTTCGTGCTCAGGCCACTGCCAAGGTGAATATTCAGTCACTGTGTTTCTCAGTTACAAAATATAACAATTTTACTGTCTCTAATTCACTGCTCTGCAATCATAGTTTATCAAGGTGTCATTTTTGACAGCATGTAATTACAGTAAACAACACAATTAGTTTTAATCATCATATGAGCTAGAGTTCCATGATGTTCACAGAACTGTGATAATGCTCTCTTTACTGTGATCGTGTTATGCCTTGAATCAACATTTTTGAAACAACCTAGAATCTACTATATTAGGCTTGGTATATTTCAAAAAATTTCCAGCAATAATTAGATGAAATGATATTATCAGGTAATATATGTATTTAATATATTCACCCCATTGAATGTTTTGCCACCAAATGTTTTTCACTTATATAAAACTCAGATTAAATATTAATTACATACAAGGAACCATGGAATCCATAAGAATGATACGTCCTTGGATTATTTTGATTTTTAATTATATAATTACATTTCTTGATTAATCACTTGACTGTATATTCAAATCTGGCTACATAATCAATCTCTACCTCTACCTTTCTCTCCCTCTCTCCCTCTCTCCCCTCTCCCTCTCCCTCACCCTCTAGGCCACCGTAGCAGCATTTGCTGCCAGTGAAGGTCATGCTCACCCTCGTGTGGTGGAGCTGCCCAAAACGGATGAGGGTCTGGGCTTTAATATCATGGGGGGAAAGGAGCAGAATTCTCCCATCTATATTTCCAGAGTGATCCCTGGTGGTGTGGCTGACCGGCAGGGTGGACTAAAGAGGGGTGACCAGCTGTTGTCTGTCAATGGAGTGGTGGGTATATACAATAATACAATGTTTAAAACCTTTTGCTGTTTCTCTGAGGACAGGATGATTAGGGGGCCAGAATTGACCACAGTGGCAAATTTAGCCAGACATCAAGGTAACATACAGACTCTTCTCAAAGAAATGCCCCCGGATCTTTTATTACCTCAGAGAGACAGGATCGCGGTTTTATGTGTCGTCTGAAGGAAGGCACAAATTATTCAGTGCAGTGTCTCTGCCGCTGCACTCAGACATTGGGTCCATGCAACAAACAGGGACAACACCCTCGGTTGACCCCACTAACACCACTTCCAGCTCTTATTCAAGTCTCTCAACCAAGTACTGACCAGGCTCAAACCTGCTTTGCTTCAATGGATTTGCGTCAGGTGATATGGCCGCATGTTCTCCCTGTGTCTGCGTGGGTTTCCTCCGGGTGCTCCAGTTTCTTCCCACAGTCCAAAAACACACGTTGGTAGGTGGACTGGCGGCTCAAAATTGTCCGTAGGTGTGAGTGTGTGAGAGAATGTGTGTGTGTTGCCCTGTGAAGGACTGGCGCCCCCTCCAGGGTGTATTCCCACCTTGCGCCCAATGATTCCAGGTAGGCTCTGGACCCACCGCGACCCTGAACTGAATAAGCGCTTACAGATAATGAATGATATGGCCGCAAGAATTGTTCGTTGGTTCATAATGCAAATAATTATGGAACATATTCAATGGCATTCAGACATCAGAATCAGATCAGAATCAGAAATACTTTATTGATCCCAGGGGGAAATTGCAGTTATTACAGTAGCAGCCAGTTGTAAAAGAATAAACACTCTAATAAAAATTTAACACAAAAGGAATTTTTTACAAATATGTACACATCTATAATAATAAATACGGATATACTGTATACAGCAGTATGAGTATTGCACATTTGAGTTGTTACACTCATAATTAAAAAATTTGTTCTATTGTAATTACTGTACATGTGAAAGGTGTCGTGCTTTAAGTGTGGAGTTATAAAGTCTGGTAGCCACTGGTAGGAATGACCTCCTGTGGCGCTCTGTAGTGCATTTTGGCTGAATGAGTCTTGCACTGAAGACGCTAGTCTGTCCATGACTTTAGAAATGAAGAATTTTGAAATGTGTTGATTATAAAAGAGGTGGCAGTTGATATATGGAAAATTCTGAAGCAGTGGTCCCCAAATATTTTCTGCAGAGCCCTTCTTGACAGGGATATTTTTGAGCCCTACGACTCTGAGACACATACACACACACACACACACATACATGTCTTTCACTTCCAAATTTTACAGGAATTTAATTATAACAATGTAATTAATACAAAACTTTTTACTGAAGAAAACAAAATAAGTGATAAATGTTCTTTACAGTGGAATTATTACAAGTGATATGCAATTTATATATAAAATATATTCCTTTGCTTTGCTGACCCCTGCAATAGTACCCACCACCCTATACCCTCTTTGTCAACCACTGTAATATATTAATTTACAAATCATTTTGCTCTCCTTTATGTATTCAGAGTGTGGAGGGGGAGCACCATGAGAAGGCAGTGGAGCTGCTGAAGGCTGCTCAGGGCTCTGTGAAATTGGTGGTGCGCTACACTCCCAAAGTCCTGGAAGAGATGGAGGCCAGGTTTGAGAAGCTGCGCAGTGCCAGGAGGCGCCAGCAACACACCAGCTACTCGTGAGTGCGTTCTTTTGGTTCAGCATGGAGTACCTGAGTGAAAAAAGCACCAGCCATCATGACTAAAGTGCATTTGCATGCACATAATCTGATGACCTCAGAAGGTTTAGGCAGTGTGTTCTGCAAGTTTAGTGTAACGTTTTCTAGGAAGAATAAAGGGGAACACACTTCCTATTAATACACTATATGTCCAAAGACATGTCGGAGGAGAATGTGTCTAAAAACCTTTCACCATATGATGCATGTAGTACTTCAGTTTTTGGCTCTGTGCCCAAGCACGTTGGATTTTGATTGACAGTAAGCAAGGAGCATGAGTTTCTTCTATATAAATTTCACCCTTGTGCTTTTCCTTGTTCACAGGTCTTTAGAGTCTCGAGGTTAACCAGTGCTGACCCCTGTCTAGCCTGTTGACCACACCCATCCCTTGATCCTCTGATGGGAAGACAGAAGACAAGTGCGGATGAGGAGAAGAGTCTAGACTCGATTTTAGATACGTTATTATTCTTTGTTAGTGGAACATTCCCAAAACAGTAGACCTCAAATATACTCTTTCCCCTGGCCATCTGTAGGGAGAGACTACATAGTGTATTCAGTCTGTCAGAGTGATTTTATATCAGAAACAGAAACCTGTGTATGTGAAAACACCTTGTTATTTATTGTTCTGTAACGTTAGCAAAGAACATAGACGAACTATAGCAAAAAGCTGATGTGAATGCAGCTTTATTTTAACTGATCAGAAGCATGCAGTTCCACACCTCCAAGGGCTCAGTGTGTGACTTAAGCTGCTGAAAGGGTTTTGGAAGGGAACCACTGGCTTGAGGGGGTTGCCTGTTATCGCTGAACCTTTTCTTCCAGTTAATTTACTTAAGTTACAGTTTCAGGAATGGTCCATAGACTATTATAGTCCCAACGATGTGGGCTGGGTTTCACTCATCTAATTTACATTGGTCTAAGGATGGTCCAAGTTTTCGGTTTATTCCAGCATCCAATGCACCTGGAGCAGGTATATAATAAAAAATAATCATCATTAATAATAGGTTTCATTTATATAGCGCCTTTCTAATACCCAAGGTCACTGTACACAAGGAGACAAAAAAAAAGCTGGTTCAGCCTGGAGCTGGGGGTGTTGGCGCACCATTAGCCAACACCTAAGTGATTCATTAGATAAGATTAATGTGCAGCTGCTCCAGAGCATTCCAGTTCTCTTACTCCCAGTCCTAACTGCATGCATTGCAAGTGAATGGCAATGTTAAAGGCAGAATTATTATTGTTTATAATAACCTTTATTGTTATTATCAATACAGCTGCCTACACTGGCTGCTGGCTTCAGCACCATGCGCTGGTTGTGATGGACGCACTGTTTCTATTTCTGATGTGTCTTGTCGCTTGGCTGCTCCAAAATGCAATGAAGCTGGATACACACCCATTTTAGATGAAGCCTCATGCTGTTCTTTGATCTGTAGTTGATATACGTGCTGATGTGACGCTAGTGTAAACAAAATGTGTGTCCTGCTGCTCTGCCACCTCACTCACTTGTCGCTTGCAGTTAGGACACAATGGTAGTCGTTTCTATGGAGATTATACAAACTGTGTGTGCACAAATGGACCAATATGTCACCTTTAAGATAATATACAGTGGAGCACTGTCAGTGAAGGATTAATTTAACCTTGAGGCTTAGTCTTATTATTATTAAAGCATTATAATACTCTGCTGAATAAGAATACAAAGAAATTATAAAGCAGAGGTCATCCAGTCCAGATCTCGAATTCAGGTTCCAGGGCGGGATTTTAAAATGGTTGGCTGGTATGACACATTAGCTACAACAACTAATGCACTTGAATTGCAGGTATAGTGTCATAACTGCCAGTTATTGAAAAAAGTCTGGCCTGAAACATGGATCAAGTGTCAGGATATGAGAACCTCTAAAATAAATAAAGTCTTTTAATCCAGTAACTGGTGAATAATTTAATAGCTACAATGAAACATGGGTGAGTTGTGTAATTAGGCTAGTGAGAAATTCTCATAAGTACATAGCTGCAGGTTTAAGAGTTTAAAACTAGTACATTATTTTTGGAGCAAACATGGACAATTGTAGAGGATACCTGAAGACTGTGTGGTGAAAGACAGGCATAGATGAAGTCCTGTCACTTCATGAAAGGCTATAGTATGGCAAAAAAACAACAAAATGGAGTAACAGAACTCTTCCTGACCTCACACTGGATGAACATAAAGCTTTTCCTCTGGACTGTACTCCCAAAGATTCTGTACCAGTCCTCAGCAGTAGGAACTCTGTGTGCGCAAGTGTGTGTATGAATGGGCGAGTGTGAGTGAGGGAGTGAGAAAACTGTTGTCAATACTGTTAACTGTGTTTGTTGCTAAGATTATGAAAGTCTCTGTGTCAGCAGGTTGTCTCACTTTGTGTTATGGAGCTGTTTCATGTGGCTTTGAGCTGTTGAGTCATGCCTGTTTAGAAGGACTTTTATTTAAATGTGTTTATTTATTTACTCATTCATTCCTACAATAAAGTCAACAAAGCTGTCTAACATGAAAATCGTTCATTTTTGTGCACTTGAGGCCAATCATGGTGGCAGAGAGTGTGGAGTCTGCTCAGAATGATTGGCCCCAAGAGAAGAACATGCATGGGACAGGGCACCGCACCATCAAAACACCTCAAACACTCGCACCAGTGGACAATTCAACACACGCATCCAATCATTCACACATTCACATCTGTGGAGCACACAGAGGAAACCCACAAAGACACAGGGAGAACACACCATACTTCTCACAGAAATTAACACAAGGCATGCATCAAATCCAGGACCCAGAGCCCCAAGAGCTGTAGGCAGCAACACTATCTACAATGACACTGTGTAACCCTAGAGCAATTAATTTAGAAAATATTTATTTAATTTCATTTCTCATTTTGTTCCACACATAAGTGATATTTTTAATTTATAACAACAGAACAAACACTTTATTGGCCACAAACATTTTTATCTTGACCAGGAACACTACAGTTTCTACAGTTACAGACTGTAGTCCATCTTTTGCTCTACATTGTTTGCCCCATTTCACCCTGTTCTCCAATGGTCAGGACTCCCTACCAGCAAAGACACAAAGTATACAGAGTAACAGATTGATTACAGTCAGTGAGTGGTAGATGAAGCTATTATTTAATATGTGTATACCATTTATTTTGAGGTTATTGCCAATTGTGGCACGTACCAGTCTGACGTAGACGTGCACAGCTTTCTGATTGGACCACGGGATGTTCCTATAGCAACTGTAAACTGCACTGTGTTGTCGAGGTGAGGGCTGTTCTGTTCATGTGGGAACTACAGGTAAGACAGTGGTGGGCAGTAGTTTCCTTAGCTCCACACAGAGGAATAGCTGCTGGTTTTGTATTTTAGACTGAGACCGCTGAAGTGTTAAAGTAATGAAGAGTTTCTATAATAAAAGTCCGTCGTTCTCTCAGACCTCAGCGGCTATTGGACATGTTTATTTACAGCCGCCGTCCTTCCACACGGAGAGCTGGAAGGTAAGGTTTACCATTGTGCTTCAACAACACTGATATATTTAGGATTTCATAAGTGTTTTGTTCTGTACTCCAGCAGATAAAAAATTTATGCATGTACATTTATAACCAAAAACACAGCCAAGCCGCCAAAAACAACCAAACAACATGCGTTTTTGGATTATGGGAGAAAGCAGAAGAAACACACACAGACACAGGGAGAACCCACCAAACTCATCACAGATCTGAAATAGTGGTCTGTCTGACACCTGACACTTTTCAGCTCATGCTTATTTTGGGATGTTTTTGGTATTTGGTCACACCGTCAGAAAGTAATATGTTTGGGGTCATTAAACTGCTGCAGAGAGCTATCCATGATATTTTAGACGTTTGGTCAGTCCCTGTGTTATGAATGTGACATTTGGACTCACATAATGACCTACTTTGGCATTAATGGCTGCACATAAATGGCTTACCTTTTACCTGAGTGACAGAAAACATTTAATTACCCCCACTTTCTACGTTTCCTACACCTCTGCTGTCACACAAGGGGTCCCTCCAAGCTCAGTCCTTGGCCCATTGCTCTTTACGATATGTATTTAAAATTGTCCATTGTTATGCATATGGCACACAGATTTATTTCATTTTTAAGATCCACCCAAGAAAGAAATTGTGTTTATTGTTTTTAAATCTACCCTCCACTGACTGTGCCATGACCTTGTTCAGAAAACTTTAAATGCTTATTTTAATTTACATCTTTTAATGTGGGTGTGAGATGAATATTAAAAAAACCAAAAACATTTCCATTAGAAAAATTAGTAAGCCATTCTGAGCAATGCATCTTATCATTCGCGATATTACCACAAGGTGTATCCTTAAAACCAGTGGTCCATCTTCTCACCAACACTCAAAGCACAGTATTACAAATGAATTAGTATCACTATATCACTATACCATGTATTCATGGTTTTATTTATTTTATTTTGGCCAAAAAAACCCTCCATTCCCAAGTGATAATAAAATTGACAACTATCTCATCACTTATAAAGCTCTTAAAAATCTGGCATCTTCCTGCTGTGTTTCTATTCCCCATCTGGACACTCTATAAGTAATTCAGCTGGTCATGAAAGCTGATCAAGTAACAAAAAAGCATTAAGTTTTGGTAGTATTCTAGGATGTATCTTAGGACTACATTCATATCAATTGCTGGAAAAAAACGTACATTTATTTTAAAAATCTTTAAACATTTTACCTTCTCAAAGACTAGCTGGGATTTCCATCGTAATAATGCACATTTAACCAAATATGACACAGAATAATAAAAGAACATTTCTTGCCTCTCTTATAATCATCTGTTTTTACTCTAGGGCGCCTTGCTTCCTCCTCTTCTCCAGGGGGAGAGCCGGATGCCTGGACCCCTGCATTATTCTCTCACCTCCCACACAGAGCATGATTACAAGCCCAGTAATGGGCCTCTGGGAAACCCTATCTATTCCAAAGCCCATCCACACTGGGACACAAACTTTCTGAATGAGCTGGCTCAGAAGGTAGTGTGTGTGTGTGTGTGTGTGTGTGTGTGTGTGTGTGTGTGTGTGTGAGAGAGAGAGAGAGAGAGAGAGAGTGTGAGAGAGAGAGAGAGAGAGGGAGTACAACTGATCTCAGTCTCTCTCTGGGCTGGTAGTGGTCTTATTCAAGCTTGTTGAGATGTCCACTGATTTAAAGTAATTCATCACCCATAACTAAAAGGCACATGGGTAAATACATAAGAAACTATAACATGTTTGTAATTCATAGTTGGGTCTGTATTAAGTAGTGTTTAATATGCTTTTGTATTTTGTATTTTCACAGCCATTATATATTTGTGTGTCTAATTATGTCTGGTTGTAGCTCAGAGATCACAGATCTATCAGGGTTGTCTCTGCACCGGTCAGTGAGATGCGAGACCGCTACAGGGGTCAGTCAGCACCACATCAGCCTTTAGTGGAGCACTACAGGACCCTGCTGGTAAGAGTGACAGAAATGTGGGATTCTGCACTCATGCAGTTTTAAAGGAACACTGGATAAAATTTGGTATTTTAGCTTCTGGGCTCCCCTTACAGATGCAGAGTGTAATTAACATTTACATCACTGTTCTGAGTCCTCCAAAAGTTACATAGTGTAGTTTCTGTGGTGCTGAGCCCAGAGGAGCAATGACAGAGGCTCTTCTTTTTATTGCAGGTCAGTGGTGCCTCACAATGATTTTGAAACTGTAATTTTAATCTAGTGTTCCTTTAATAACCAGGCTTATTAATGTGTTATTACACAAAGACACTGAAAATGAAAGAAAAAGCTAAGAAAAAGCTGGAAAGACTAAGAGTATCATTATGAAGTTTTAATATTGATGCCATCACTGTACTATCACTTTAAACAGTATGCAGACCTCACAGAATATAATTCAGATATTCAGAATCAGATATTCTGAATATCTGATTTGGAATTTCATTAGATGTTCAGAATCAGTATTACAAATTAGCCAGAGCCATTTTCACATGCAAGGAATTTCTAGCAATTGTTCACTCCCTGTAATAAAAATCACTTCAACTAGAAAATACAAATATAAAATATATAAATGCACCATTCTGCACTGAATCTGTTTGAACAGAGACAGGGAATGTGGCACAGAGCAAGAACGATTAATTTCACGCACAAGGACAGTAGGAAACACAGGCTTAAACCCCCAAACCCGTCTAAAAGTGTAGACTTAAATGTTTTTGCAGTAAATACAGGGGTAAAGCTGACAGATGCAACAGAAGGTCCCAGAGCTAGAGCTGTCTGATAGATGCAGGCGAGAGAAATGACAGTAAGGTGTGCAGCAGAAAGCTCAGAGCAGGGATTTATGAGCTAAATGGGTAAACTAGAAGCAGAAGAGATTATGAAGAGAGCAAGGGAAGGAGATAGAGGAAAGCATGTCAGAGAGAAGGAAAGAGAAAGCATTAATGGTAAATAATGATAATTAATGCAAAGCATCTTATGGAGAGGGCTCTCCTTAGCCTGAGGATTAGGTAGCTTTCAGCAGCCTGAGCAATTTCTTTAATGGAACTAGAGATGATGGGGTTTCTGTTTCCTCTGTCTGTAATCAGGCGCTCTATGGTCAGCTTGATCGGACTTCAGCCCTTCTGCCCAAAGAGCCACGGGTCAGCACCACTCAGGAGGACTACAGACGTTTTAGCAGGTAATAGCTGACCACCAGAGGGCGGTGTAATAACAGAAATGGACTCTGAATCAGGCCTGTGGTGGTGGAACATTGGTATAATGGGGTGTAATGGTTTATTCTGGAAGAAGTGGGTTGGAGTTTCAGTCATAAATCTGTAGGTGAGAGGGAACAGCCACAGATCATTCCGCTACACCAGAGAGGAGAAATAAAAAAGGGGTGGGGTCTAATATACCATCACTGTCCCATTGCAAATCCACCTTATAAAATCCAAGACTCAGGAACATCGGTCACATGCAGCATGGCTTTTTATTAACACCAAATATGGTGACTGGACAGATCTACCAGGACTTAAAGGGCCAGTATCACTGAAAACTGAATTAAAGAGTCTTATATTGCACAGAAGACTTTTTTAAATGCATTACAATTAAATAAAAATAAATTAATTAATTAACTTATAATAATGTAATTGAAGACGAGAATAGTTTTCAACTTGTTGTTTTTGAGATGAAAAAGGTGTATGTGTAAACACCTATTAAAAGGGGTATTCCTTAAATAAATAAGATTTTTCTAAGTAGATTTTGTGCAGACTATTTTGTCCTGCATATACTTATTCGCATGTATCTTTTCAAATGAGAGACTGTTTGTAGACAACACACTTAACTTAAAGTTATAATAAAACAAAATATCATAACCTTTTTATATGTGGGTTAGCATTAAACTCTTCAGACCTCTGGTTCCATTTCTGTATTTCACATCAAATTACTCTCAAACAGAAATAATCAGGGGCTACTTAAAAGTTACTAGAAGTTTGGCACTGTTCAGTCATACTGACAAATATTTAAGGTTTTAAGGATAAAGCAAATTTGAGATGAAAGGTGATGAAAAGTTAATTATGACCCAAAAAATATGTCATGAACGTACCTTAATAAAATACAGGAAAAAAAAACATGTTGCCCCTTTAATTCATTGTTGACTAATTATCTGCTCGTGCACTGACTGTACAAATAGCTTTAGATGCCCAGGTTTATGTGCAACAGGAAGGCTAATGTAATTGAACTCTCCTTTTCTATTCCTGGCCAACAACAACCACACAGGAGCACAATGGGCCCTCACTGTCACTGAGTGATGCATGGCTGGGTGTAAGTGATAAGTTGGCCATGGACCCACACTCCCTCAGGCACTTCTCTGAATAAGTACATTTGGTTGAGCTGACCTCAGAACTGAGAGGGTCACTAAATCATAGGGAATCGCTTTGGTTAAAGTACACTTAAAACGCACTTCCTGGGCTTTAAGGGGTTTCAGAGGAAGCACTATGGACAGTAGTCTGTGAAAAAGTGTTTGTGGAGAGTTTCTCTACCTGAGAGAGGAAAGAGCGCTGATCTGCTCTGACCATACACTGGCTCTTAGTGAATGGCTAGCAGGGGCTGAGGCACAGAGCTAATGGATGTGAAACGCAACAAACCAGAGGCTTTTAATGTGACCCTGAATTACAAAAGTATAGTCCATACACACTCATATGACCACACACATCAGTTGGAAGTAATTTAAAAAATACATTCAGCTTATCATGAAATAATCATTGATACTTGTGTTGCTACCTGGCAACCAGAAAGAAAAATAGGCAATTATTATTAACAGTAAATTACTGGTTTCAAAGTTAATGTGTTAATAACATGTTAACATGATACAGTTTTAACAGCATTATTTTTATTGAAGAGCACTTCAAACACAGTCCACCAAATGCTGTAGAATCAACACAGAATTCAGTTTCGGAAATGGTCAAGCAAGTCCACAAAGATGTTTTCGTAAATGGCTGGTCTGTTTTTATTTATAAAGGAAATAGTCCTTACATTGAAGCTAATTTTTTCACTATTATAGCCATATAACTAAATACATATATATTAAACAGGAGAAAACTATATGTTAGGATCAATTATTGACAATTGTGATAAACTACACAAAATAATTCCATTTCACAATTTATTAGGGTGGCATGGTGGCGCAGCAGGTAGTGTTGCAGTCACACAGCCCCAGGGGCCTGGTGGTTGTGGGTTCGAGTCCCGCTCCGGGTGATTGTCTGTGAGGTGTTGGTGTGTTCTCCATGTGTCGGGATGGGTTTCCTCCAGGTGCTCCAGTTTCCTCTCAAAGTCCAAAAACACATGTTGGTAGGTGGATCAGTGACTTAAAAGTGTCCATAGTTGTGAATGTGTGTGTCACCCTGTAAAGGACTGGCGCCCCCTACAGGGTGTGTTCCCGCATTGCGCCCCACTGTGACCCTGAACTGAATAAGCGCTTACAGACAATGAATGGATGAATGAACAATTTATTACTAAAAGTATTTTATAGCCCTACTGACAAAGACAGTATTTATAGAAACTTGGTGTATTTTTCATTCATATTTTTGTGTTTTATTCTGAAGATATACCTGAAGATATATCTGAAGATATGTAGCATATATCAAATGTGGGGACTATTGTAAAAATGTAAATATGACTTAATAACATAAGTGTGATTTTGGTTCTATGATGTTAATGTTAAAGCTCCAACTGTTAAACAGAGACCGTTAACCACAGCTAAGGTTTGCTTCATGTTGTGTCTAGCAGAACCCTTTAACCTGTGTGAAATCCCTCTGGTGGTTTACTAATTTACTACAACACTTCCATCCTTGGTTCAGACCATTTCCAATTTCTTCTCTCTCTCTCTCTCTCTCTCTCTCTCTCTCTCTCTCTCTCTCTCTCTCTCCCTCTCTCTCTAATTAAAATGTCCCATCTGTTTCAGGTCGGAGTTGTCTCCTCCTTCTGCCTTGGATGCCCCACCCATTAAGGGAACCCTGACTAAGAGTGCAGCTCTAAGCCGCCTCCCTCCACACAAGGCTCCACCCCCTACAACCTCTCAGCTGCAATTGCCCCGCCCCTGTGTGGCCTTGCCTCATGGTGGTAGAAGCAGTCTGTATACGGACAGTTTCTCTGTATCTTCCCGTTTACCCAAAGTATCCGCAACTGTTGCTGACTATGACAGAGGAAATGTCATGACTGAGAGTGGCAGGGGTTTACTGCACTCCATTCTGGAGGTGCCCAAGATGTACGGTACAGAAAACCAGACCTACGGGAAAGGAAGGATAGTGCTAGTTTAAGATGACAAGGAAACAACTTTATAGAAAAAGAGCTGGTTATTAATATATCTTTGTTTAGATTTAAAGAAATACTTCAGGGTTATTAAGTCTAATCACTGTAGTTAAACGTGAACCTAAAGCTTGTTAACTTAAAACAGATTTAAAATAGGAATTAATCGATTGGTGAATATATATTTTAGCCCGTTTCTTTCAGTAAGTGCAGAAATGATTGTCTGTGGCAGTTCAATGCTGCAGATGTGGCAAAAAGGGATTAATTTGGAAAATGATGGAATGTGGATACAATAAAAGCTGTAAAAACAATCTATTGTCGAACATTTTCTGTTAATATGGTGTCCACTTTTGTGACACTGAAAAAAAAATTATTATTTGGCCTGGAAATAAAATATATGTAGTCTCTGACATTTGTACAGTATATTGTCACTGTGATCTTGTTGTGACAAGCCGACCACAAATTAATTTTTTGTTATTACTGACAGCAATATGTAAACAATAAGGCATTGTTTGCGTGTGTGTGTTGTGATAAATTTTGCTGAGGAGGCAGTTGGCTTCACACAGAGACAGCTGAAGTGAACAGAGCTGTTCTGGAGACTGGAGACATGAGCGCTATCTACACACTGAGACGAGGAGGCTGATGGAGGAAGAAAAATAGCAGGGATTTGGCAGCATCTCACAAATTAGCTTTTGAATCTGTGTGAGTTTTTCCCGCCCCTGTTCTCCACTCTCTTCCGCCCACCTGCTCCTTGGATCCGTGCCTCTCCTCCCCCTCCCGTCTCCCACCACAACCTGCCAGACATACGGAGGAGAGAAAGGCCACAGCAAATATTTACAGACATATCTATGAATTTAAAAGAATATTCCAGCATTTTTGATCACAGACTCTATCTGCTGTAAGTTATTAACCAAACAAATCAGTAAATCAAAAGCTGTCACATAAATATAAAGATTCCTTAAATGTATAAGTCACAGAAGCGTAATAACTAATGATTGGATGGCCACCGTTAGAGCCATGCCTGAAGAGACTGCCATGTCAGTTTAGTTGTTGGGTGCTTTCTTATATGAGAAAGAGACATGAGGTAGAAGGATAGTGTTGGATACAGAGGCATCATGCTCCTTTCTGTGTGACTTATCAAACCGCATGCACATTTGTATTTTATGAACAAGGCTTAATGTAGGGAGTAGGACATTTCAAATACATTCAAATATTAAAACAATTTATAACAAAAATGATGACTTGCGAAGGACCTGTAACAGCAAATAGAAAAACATACAAAGAGAAAAGCACTTAATCATTTATGTCGGTTGTTATTTGGGTAATTTGCTTTCAATAAAAGATTGTCATAGAGAAACTGAGATGTCATTAGGTGTGGTGTACCTAAGCTATGTATATACTGCATGAGGAATTCATGAATTATTGTATGTGAAACATATATGTGATATATGTACATATTAGTGTATATGTGTGTGCTTAAGAGACACAAAGGCTGATTGGCTTTTGAGTCCAGGGTCACGACTCCACACTGTGAATTATGACCAATGGGAAACACCCACACAGACTGGGTGGAGCACCCCTCCCCTAAAGTGATCAATCACACTAATCTCACCAAGCTCAGCACTGAGTTCTGTAGTGGGGTCACTTCTGTAAAATACTGTGTCTATCATGATCATATTGTTGCCTCTTTCTTTATTCCTCCTAGTGGCCGTTCTGTGAACAGAGTGGATGTTATTCATTAATATTATCAACAATATATTTTTAGTTTCAGTGTAAGTTCATCATCAGATTATCGAAGGCACTTGGTTCTCTGTGAGTGGAATATCATGACTATGTTGAGCTGCTAGTGAGCAATGAAGTGTGAGAACATGTAAATATCAATAACTTTTGCCTGACTGCTTAGCTGTGGGCCTAGAATGAAGGAATTGTTCTTATCTGTACATAGTCATTTAAACTGATTACAAAAATAGTTTAATCAAATTCTTCTGTGGAATTTGCTACACATCTATTCTATGTTGAATAATGTTTGGGTGACCGTTGCTTTGCAGCCGTGGTTTTGCGAATACAGGTTTTTGTGCTCTTGTTTCAGAGTATATTAAATGTTCCCACATATTTTTTTAATGGGGAGAGTATCATAATATACATTTTAAGTGCACATATCATAGATTTATTATTTAAAAATAACAATTGTCTGGAAATAATTACAAATGATAAAATAATGTAATTATAAAAATTAATTATAAAATTAAAACTTTAAAACATTGTATATATTCACCCCCCCTGTGAATACAAGCAAAGCAGTCACTGATTATGTCAAGTCACAAAAACAACATATTTGCATATTTGCCTATTCAGTCTATACTGTTTAGCTCCACCCAATATATGATAGCCAGAATTGTATGATAGTTATTTAAAGCAAAAGAGCATGTTATAAAACAAACATACTGTCATAAGTAATGCTGCTCTGTGTAATCGGAATGCTGAAACACTCCCGGGATACACTTGTGTAGGTGGAAGTGGGAACAGCTCCTTTAATGCATGAATGAATTCACAGCATGAATGAAGTAGAATCAGCTTCTGAAGCCTGGTTTCTTTTACCTTTACATTCACTTGTCTCACTACATTCTCATAGTCAGTGAATGTTTGTGTGGAAGTATGTGTTCTCACAGTGTTTTCAACTAGCTCTGGATCTGTGTCAGGCTAAATTCAGCATCGAGGGTATACTGCTGCAGCAGCCATACACAAGCACTGAGGGGGTTAATGGATGCTGGGTGGGGTTTGAGGAGGGGGGAACAGCTGCCACCTTTTCTTGTGTCTTGTGCAGAGGAGAGAGAGAGAGAGAGAGAGAGAGAGAGAGAGAGAGGAGACTTTTCCCCACCTGTATTCAGGAAAGCCTTGCTCTTGCAAGTGATTGGTTAGTAGCTCACACAAGAGACGAGAAATCCCCATCTGATTCATGGCATATGCTCAGAAATATCACAGTGAGATCTCTCAGCAGTGGTTCACATATATATTCTACAGAAAGATGTTTATAAAAGACCCATGTAATTGAAAAACAAATTTCCTCTGCATTACTGAAACATGTCTAATGTACATCAATGAACCATAACATAAATGCCATATCCACTGACCATACAGGATCACATTGTTGTACTGACATGGCGGTGTTGTGCTGGTATGAGTGGATCAGAGACTGTCCCTTCATCAGTGGATGCTGCTGATTTGTTTGATTAGTGGAGTATTTTCAGTGACACTCAGGGGCTTAAAACTCCAGCAGCACTGTTGTGACTGATCCACTCGTACCAGCACAACACCCACTAACACACCACCAACACATCAGTGTTGTTTGAGATTTATAATTAGTTATTACTTCACTAAAGTGACACTAAAGCAACACTAAGTAGGTTTAGTTCATTGCCCACTAGTCCCCTGAGAGGTAACAGGGAGAATAGAGCCCCTGTTGTTGCTACTTTGGACTAACTGCAGAAACTGCACTATGTAACCTTTGGATGTGGGCAGGAAATCACTCCCTTTCTCTCACTCTCTCTGTTGATTTCAGATTTCAGGACAGTGCTGGAAATGTAAATATCACTCTGTAGGGAGAGCCCAGGAGAAAACATGCCAAATCTTACATAGTGTAGCTTTAAATCAGATGCACGTGCAGTGAATATACCGCTACCCTGAAATGGATTAAATGGCAAAGAAGAAGATTATGATGATGATGATGCAGTGAATATGCCAATGAATATATTATAAACATTTTAATGATGTTATGCACTACATCCACTATAGGGCAGATCAGAGTACAAAGGTTTTGATGACATTACAAAACATGTTGACAATGTAGTAGGTGGTGATTATGTAACATTGTTTACTACCAAAAAGTAAGAACGAGGAAGAGGTAGTCTGTGAGGCCTTTAAACACTTTGCGACATGTAGATGGAGAATTATTTTCACTTATTTTACCTGAGGTCATGTTTCGCTTGAACTATTGGCTACATTGCCCCCACGCTTTTAAGGTGGTACCATTCCATAACTGTAAGCTGTTAGCTTTCAGATAATGTGCAGAAATATGTATGAAATGAACAAGACTATGGACAGAAGGCTTCATGTGTATCCATGCGCAGCAGCATAAACGAGCATTTATGAGGCAGCACAGACAGCAAAGTATCATGGTGAATACCTTCAGTTTCAGACACAGCCTTTATACCTTATTGTATTAGTGTGTAATAAAATATTGGGACGCACACATGACGTTTTTTCAGGTCTCAACCAATCAGCAAGCGGCTGTAAAATGAACCACTGCCCAATTTGAGCACAGAATTCCTCTAGTCCCTCCAGCCAATCCTGGTGTCGAGGCGGAGCTTGTCGGAAAACGGGTGGGAAAGAAAAATAGCGCGTGTGAAAGAGAAAGAGAGAGAGGAGGGACGGAGGGAGCAGATTAGGAGGAATACACTGCGCCGAAAAAGAAGGAAAATAACTTAAAAACGAGAGAGAGAATTAGAAGAAAGGAGGACAATACTTACGCTTAGCTTTCAGGGATTAATTAAGGGGCACGTATTCAGAAGCAACAGAGGCGTGAAAGAGAGAGACAGTAGCACACACAGAGAGAGAGTGAGAGAGAGCTAGAGAGGGAGGGTTAATGGATGGATGGGTCTTGTACGGTTCAGGGAAGAAAAACACGACCTGAATGAAAGCAGGGTGTCAGACCTTGGAGCCTTGCTGTAGCTTTTGAAATATATTTTTTCCAATTGTTATTATTATATTTTTTAAAAAGAGAACTCCTTAAGCAGGAAAAAAGCCGAGCATTTTTTGAGGGGCAAGAACACACAAAACGAAATGTACCAGCTGTCAAGGGCTAGCTTGAAGCAGACAGGTTTGAGGTGGTCTGCAGCTGTGCTTGTCTTCAGGGTTTAGTGCAGTGCTTTATTATTAAAGAGAATCCAGCGGGCAGGCCTTCACCTCACTTCACAGCATCTCTGAGACTGGACTTCAGCCTTTTACTGAGAGAACTAGCCACATCCCCACGCTGTAGTTACTTGTTGTGTGTTAGTGTGTGTATGTATGTGTATATATGTGTGTGTGTGTTCACACACTGTATACACAGGCGAAAGAAAGCCCACCAGAGCCCCCCAAAGCGAGCGAGTAAGTACTTCTAGGTGTTGTGGTGTGCCGTGTATTCTGTGAAGTTCTGTGTTGGTGTCGTGGTCTTTGTGCACATCCCCATTGCTTTCGCTATAACTTAATAATTATATTAGTGGGTAATATCAGACTAATAAATGTGGTGTGGGGTCATTCGACTCAACAAGTAGCTTCCTTTCTTCTCCACACACCTGTTCCCCTGTCCTTTCCTTCCTTCCACTGTCCATAAGCTGTAAGGAGTGGAGTGGATTTTATAAGATTCCAGCAAACACAGCAGAGGCAGGCTCTCCTTTCCACCTTAAATGCTGCAGCAGGCTGTAGCCTATCTGTAATCTGTAAGTGTGTTTGTGGTCAGTATCTGTTCTGATTCTGAGGGCTTCAGTACAGAACATAGCCCTAAACTGCCCTGAATGTAACTGCTGCCGCATTTAAGGTGGAACGGATAGTTCCAGTAAGAGGAGTTTGAGTCAGTGTTGTTGTGAATGTGCTCACATACCCCTGCTAGCACAGATATATTAAAATCTTCCCTTACAACTGAGACTACAACCTTTCATTTCTTATATTCTTATATGCATCCATTCCCACTCTTTTTTTGGTTTAGCCCTATTTTACATCCTCTCCCAGTTTAGATTCACTCCCTGCGGAACTGATCCTCCTGGTTTCTGTTTGTTTTATCATTGTAATCCAGTTTCTTTCTGAGCATTCAGATTCATTGCATTCCTTTGGCACAGATCAGTCCTGGAGTATGTGCAGTACTGTAAAAAAATCAGAGACCACCCTTTCTTATATTTATATTACTGCCCCATTTCCAGGAAAACAGCTGTATTAATAGCACCTTATGGCAGATTTAATCACTTTAACCTCTGATCTCTGAATTTTGCCTATGGCTGTGCGTTCACGACATTTATTTATTTATTTATTTATCTAACAGACCATTTTTAAAGGCATATTCCAGCTGTTTTCAACCGAATGCCTACCTGCTGCATCTGTGACAAACAAACAAAAATAATTCACCCGCTCTCTGCAAATAAACACAGTGGGAAATTGTTTCCACATCTGCGGACTCTCTTATATTATAAACCTGCCTAAACCTAAAGTGAATGCAGCTCCTTTAAAATTCTAAATAAAGGCAAATGCTTTAGAGAATGACTATCTGTGGTGACAGACTGTGTACAATAAATGATATAAAAGATAAAAGAGAGAAGGTTGTAAATGCTGGTGTGTTTCTTTAAAGAACTGTGACATACGTACTCCACAAAGCAGGGATCCCTCAATTAGCAGGCTACCTTAAGCCTGAAATTAGACGTTAGGCTCATCTCGTCTCCTTTTGGACCTAGCTAACAGAGGAACCCCAACTGCCTCTAAGACATATCTATTTACTCTTTAACTACATTCCATGAGAACACTAATCAAATTTGTCAAGGTCTTGACCCATATCCTCCTTCCGAGTGACCTCCCACCTTTAACTCCAAATTGTCCTTTTCTCTCTCTTTTGCTTCTCATCTGTGCCTCCTCCTGCCCTCTTCCTCCTCCTGTCTCTATCCCCCTGCTAAGAATAGTTTCCATCAAGTTCAGATGTGATTTGGCTTAACACAATTATATCCCATCTCTCTACCTTCTCTCTCCGGCTTCATTCCCTGAGTGCTTAATGGGAAACTATAAAGGGATGGTAATTAACCGGAGAGGGCACTTTTATTAATTAGGTTTTAACAAGAGATGGTGCTGAGGAGGCGGGGGGTAGGGGGTGGGGGAAGGAGGCTGGGTGGGTATAAAACTATCTTAAGAACAGTGTTAGTTCTAGATACACGCAGCAACACAAGTCTCACGGCAAGCCCTGCAAGTCTGTCATTTCTTTTCTTACGAAGATGCTTTAGTTTTAAAATCCCCTTCATGTCTCTTAACATTTGTGTTAGGAGGTCAATTACTGGATAGGCTTTGTGTCAGAGTCAGAGTCCTACAGATGACCTTCAGGCTGTGTGAAGAGGTTTCATACAAATCAGTTGTCGTGGTGTTGGTTTATTTTTGTACTCTATTTGTACCCTTTTTCACTTCTCTGTTCTTCAAGGGGAGGATTTAATTAGAACCACTTTGCTGAGAGAGTAAGGGTTCAGGCAAATAAAAAAGAGAGAAGTCTAGAGCGTGCTGCGGATATACAAAGCACTGGCCCACTTAGGCCTATCAGTGGGCTGTTGAAGTTCAGCGTTCAGAAGCTCAGCCATACACACATTCACACACACAAACACATATATGCAGATGCTGAAGGTTGTTGTAGAGCTTAAAAGCAGCAGAAGTCAACGTAAGCCGGCCACGCTGAGGCAGAAAGTGAAGGAATAGGAAAGGAGGGGGGACTGCAGCATTTTGGGGGTTGTAGTTCCCTTGTTTGCCCTCTAGGTGGCCCTTGAGCACCACTGAGTGTAAGCTGCAGTGGGATACTCGGGAGAAAAAGCAGGAGAACCAACACTGCACCACAGAGGGATGGACGGAGGGAGAAGGGCTTGATGCAGCCATGCCTCAGCACACCGGCTAGACCATAGAATGGGGGGAGGTGGCAAAATGCTGTATTTTCTTTTCAGCGTCTTCTTTCTTCCTTCTTCCATCCTTTGCTTTCTGCTCAGTATTTCAGGCCTTTGAGGATATCTTCTGAAAAGTGACCCCCTGTGCTGATTCAGGTGTACAGTTGCTTGTATGATCTCAACTGAAAAGCACTGATCACTAGAGCAGGGAGAGAAGAAACAGCCTAAGCTCACTATCCCCAGTGCCAAGGGTCAGCTAGAGGGGTGTAAAACATGCAGCATTGTAATGCGTTCTCTGGACAGATTAATATGGCTGGGTTTGGTAAATATTGTGCACCATTAATGTCATTTACACATATGTATATACCTTGTGTGGCTTAAACCAGACCTGCACCTGAGGTCTGGGACGTGGACTAACTGAGAAGCACTAGCCTCAACAATGTGGGCCGGATGAGTTAATTTTTCTAATTGAGATAATAGGATAGACACAGATTTCCAATTGTGGGCATGATCCAGGATCCAGAATGATGACCTAAGCTCTGGAGCAATAGAGCTGCATTCTCATTTAATCAGATCCACACAGCTATGTTCCAACACCTTGTGTCAGCTTTCACCATGAGCATAGAGAAGCTTACTGCAGCAAAGGATGGCACAAGCTCCCTGTAGTATGTGTGGTACTGTGCAACCAACCTTAAAGCCCTCCATTTCATTTACATTTGGCCACGTAACATGTCACCTTCCTGTACATTTTTTCTTCATTTTCTTTCTGTGCTAGTGTGCTCCAGTCCTCCAAAGGCACGTTCTCCCTTCAAAGCACAGCACCCCCATTCTTCAACACACTTGGACACACACACACTTAACAATGATTTTTTCAGTGGGAGCTGTTTTCGCTCACTCAGCACACCTAATAATCTATCACTGTCTCTTCCAGCTTCTCCCTCGCTCTCTTCTTTTGCTTGCTTCTTCTTCTTGTGATTCTCCTTTTTCCTCATTTCCCCCATCCTAATGTTTAGCAGAATATGTTGCCTTTATTCTATCACATTTACATCCTGCAATCATGTTTCATTTGCTATTCGTCCTCTTCTAATTTCCTGTCCCTCTTTTCTCTTTTCTTTCCCTACACATTCCTTCCTTCCTCTCTTCTCTATCAATCAGTCTGATATCAGTGTTTTTTTGTAACGCTCCATCTTTCCCCCTTTGCCCCCAGGGCCCTTCAAATAATCTGTGCAGCAAGTAAAACGTGCAGCTGCTGTGTGTGTTTTTAGCACAGTAGCATATTTTTGTCCTGCATTTCCACACCTTCACAATGGAATAATGGAAGACTCTTTTGTCACACAGCTTTTTTATTTTAGAGATCTTAAGTGAAACTTGTTTAACAGAAAGATCAGTGATAGTAAATCATCCTAATGAGGTTCAAAATGATTAGCCTGCTGCTGCAAGAACACCTAGCTTGCTGCTAGGCTAATTCACATGAGCATGAGCATGAGGGCTTCTTTTGCTAATTCAGCAGGCTGTTGTTGATTTATTAATTTGTATTTGTGTATGGAGTATAATTCTGTGTATCTTTGTCGGTGTATTGTGCTGTTTCCCTTCAGTAAATGATCAATTTAGCCACCCACTGCTAGGCTAAAATGCTCATCTAGACAGGTTGGATAGGGCCATTGCTTGAAATTGCTTGAAAAGATTAATTCTCTCTATGCAACTGCAGTTCATTCATTCATTCTCTGCAACCGCTTCATCCTGTTCAGTGTGGCAGTGTTTCTGGAGCATACCTGGAGACGCAGGTACACACCCTGCACAGGGCACCACACACTAACCTGGTCATTCACACCAGCAGACAGTTTTACACTACCGTTTGACTTACTGACAAATTTGTCAGCAATTATTCATATTTTGGAGGCAACCTTGAGAATGAAATGTAGAGGGAAAAAGTGGCAAAAATGTTGATTTTAATTTGCAGAATTTGCAATAATTTGCAGAAATAGGTGTTATAAATATCTTGTCTAATATCTTTCACAGAAACTGAGATCATTTTGTTGTGGACCTACAGAACCTTATTTATTTATTTATTTATTTATTATTGGGCGGTACGGTGGCGCAGCTGGTAGTGTGTTCTCCCTGTGTCTGTGTGGGTTTCCTCTGGCTGCTCCGGTTTCCTCCCACAGCCCAAAACACACGTTGGTGGGTGAATTGGTGACTCAGAAGGGTCCGTAGGTGTGTGTGTTGCCCTGTGAAGGACTGGTGCCCACTCCAGGGTGTATTCCCGCCTTGCACCCAATGATTCCAGCTAGGTTCTAGACCCACTGCGACCCTGAACTGGATAATTGCTTACAGACAACGAATGAATGATTATTATTATTATTATTATTATTATTATTATTATTATTCATGTATTACTTTTTCTTTTGTGCTGAAACCAGATACCATCAAATTTGTCTGAAAATGTCAGTGTATTTTTACATTGAACCCACCTCTCTTACTAGTTTTGCAGTTTGCTATTAACATAATGACAGTGATTGAGTGACTTCCATCTTCATTGAAAAAGCCAAAACCCATCTCCCAGTCCTGCTGTTTCTTGGTGCCTATCCCTTCTTCTCCCAGTGGTTTTCTTGCTAGGTTCCTGTGACAGTTTGTGGGCACTTAATGAAGCAAAATCCCTAGGAGGCTACACCAGTGGCAATTTGAGAGAGAGAGAGAGAGAGAGAGAGAGAGAGAGAGAGAGAGAGAGAGAGAGAGAGAGAGAGAGAGAGAGAGAGAGAATGAGAAAGCATGGAGAAACCAAGCAGAAAGAGATTCCGCAGAAGTTAAACTTTGGAGGGTTGGATGCAAATGATATCAAGAGGAAACATTGCGTTTTAGGACACATCAAGCTTACTGCCATTCATCCGACCATTACTGAGCATCTGTGGCTTAGCGCCAGCTGTATTTTCATAGTGTCTTCATAGTGTACAGTTGGCTTTAGTCTGCTTTGTTGGCATTAGGGAGTAACACCACTGCCTTGTAGTCTGGGTGGAACACGAAATATGTCTTATTGTTACCACAGTCAGCTTCTGTTACTCCGTATTCTGTATGTGGAACAGGATATGTTGTTTTTAAGGCAGTATTAAGCCTAGTCTTGATTTACCACATGAACCATTAACTATAAAAAACTTATCTAATGTTCTTCATAGGAACATTTCCAATACCAGCAAGAGTTCCTGGACAAAAATGCATTAGCCTGCATTAGCCTCCTCTGTCTCTGGGGATAAGAGTGTTTAACATACAGTACATTCCCATGTTGGATTTTACCACAGTGTGGAAACAAGTACAAGCCACAAAACTGTAATTTACAAAGCTCACCACCTCCCAGATGAATTAAACATGAACTGAAGCAGCTTTAATAATGTCTACCAATTCAACAGAATATTATAAACATTTAGGTTAAGCTTAGGCTTAGATGGAAAAGAATAATCAATGATGATATAAACCTGATTCCATATCACTCTTCCCTAGCAGTGTGTGAATAATAGGGAGAGAGAGAGAGAGAAAGTGAGGGAGAGAGAGAAAGAGAGAGAGAGAGAGAGGTCAGACTGCTCCCTGTAATCTGTCTAGTTTATGAGAAACCTGAAAATGAGAGTAAAGGATTATGAGGGAGAGAAAGAAAGGAAGCTCCTTTAGGTCCCTCAGCCATTAAGATAGGAGAGAGAGAGTCTCATTCTTTGTTTTACTGCAGCAGAAAATCATTCACTTCTCCACTGCTGCCCTTTTCCCTGAACACAATGCAGCACAAATGTAAGAACCTGAAAGAGAGAGAGAGCGAGAGAGAAAGAAAGCGGTCATTGGTATGATGTAAATGTAACATTTGCCCGGTCACAATTTATATGTGGGTTGTTTTTAATTTTAGGAGTTATTTTTATGATGGTTATTTTGATCTTATAAGAAGAGCAGAGAAGGCTGCAACATGTAAAGAAGTTTAACCTATTACTGCACTTATTACTGGGTGCTGTGAGCAGCTTGGCCAATCACATCTCCTGAAGATGTTTTGTGGGCGGTCGTGCAGATCTATGTCATGTTATTTTTTCACCAATGTGTCTCAGTATATTGTAATGCACATCACATATGCTTCTATTCACCCATCAGCAAAAATAAAAAAAACTGGAACCAGTGAAGTGAACAACTTTTTGATTATTTTGTTACAGTGGAACTTGTCAAAAGGCGGGTAATATTCAGCAGCAACTGAGCAGTCATTTTTGTTTTTAAACTTGGAATCCATGGCCAGTTAAAGGAGTTTGAATTGTAATGGTCATAATGTTTGGGTCAGAGCATTTTTTAAAATGACACGTCTTGCAAGTGGTTCCCACTATGCAATGGATAGTACCTACCAAAGGTGGTCCAAATAAAGACAAGCTGTAAAATGGCAACAGATCCCTGAGCTGAGTGATAGCCCCAGGTCTTATCCCACAGAGAAGCTGTAGCACAGGCTGTGATGGTCGGTGTGTTCTGACACCTTTATGTCAGAACCAGTGTTAACTTTTTCAGCAGTGTGTGTTACAGTAGCTCTTCTGTGGGACTGAACCAGACGGTTTAGCTTTCCCTGTACATGAGCCTCACTGATCACCAGCTCACTGGTTGTCCTTTGGACCACTTTTAGTAAATATAAATATATTATTATTATTTAATATATTAATATAATAATATCACAGTATTACAGGGTGTTTTTGCGATAACTATATTCTTAGTAATAAAATGGTAAAATACTTAAAATTAGAGATGCACCGATTTTGAATTTTTTTAGCCGATATGATAACTGACAATTAGCACATTGGAGTTGCCATTAATGATATTAATAACCAATCATTTAATATTTTTGTAATTAAAACAAATTCACATTGGATTAAAACACATTATTTTGTCTTTTAAGTTTATTAGTTGTAATTAAATTATATTTTTATCAAATATTTACTGCTGGTTCCGCATGAATGATTTCTAGAGGGGCGCTAATTAGTGCAGCACCTGTTTTGTTTTGGAGAGTGAGGGAGAGAGCAGCAAAAAGGGAAGGGCGGGGGGAAGGGAAGGAGTCAGTGTGTTTGAGCAAGTGTTTGTAATGGTTTAGCGTCGTGTTTCAGCGATAAATTCAGATGTTAAATGACTCTATATCCATTTTTATGTGTTTTTAATACAAAGGGCTCCTGCACTGTGGTGGCTGAGAGCATCTTTCTGTTGTTTAACCTAGGGTGACCAGAAAAAAGAGGACGTGGGGGGGAGGGGAGCTGATGAGCTCCGAGAGCTCCAGAGCTTTAATTCATCCGAGAATTTACATTTACGTTTCGGCATAGCTGCTCGAGATGAGGGTAGGTACATGAGCTTTGCCTGACGTGAACAAGGACTACTGAGGTGCAGACTGACCAATTAAATGTTTACAGAGAAGGTTATCGACCAATAATGGTAGCGCTACAGTCAGACCGTCCAATCCGAAGATTTTAGGCTAATTTACCACGCCCCCTTCTCACTCAAATGAACCAAACGGAGTAGGGGAGGGCGGGACTAGTTTGTGAACGAAATTCTTCACGAACTCTTATGTAAGCTCTAGAAAAACAAAATCCCGGACGTTTGTGAAATTCCGCCCGGACTTAAGTCTAAAATAGAGGACATGTCCGGGTAAAAGAGGACGTCTGGTCTGTGTTTGTGTTTTTACGCTGCTATCGGTGTGTGTGTGTGTACTGAGCGTCGTTGATATTTTTTTAAAATTAGTTTTCACTACAGAGAAATTTAATCCCTGAAACGGTTCTCTGCAGAAACTTTGAAAAACCTCTGCACGGCAGACATAGTTGTGTATTTACAGGCGTCAGTGCATATACGCAATCACAAAAGGCGGCAAGTTATCGTGCAACATCATGTAATATTGACAAAAATTCCAATTTTGGACCGAAAACAATAACTAAAAAATCCACATATCGGCAAATAATATATCGGCCAACTATATATCACGCATCACTACTTCAAGGATGTTGTTAATTTTAAAAACATTCTATTGCAACAAAATAAATGTTAAAGATTTATTTTGTAGAAATACAAACATTTGCTTATTTTGTAAACAGCAGTAACCTCCCCAGATTCGGATTTTGTACAAAATAAAAAAATAGATCAACCAAAAATCTGAAGTGCATGAATATTAAAAGAAAAGATTTATACAGAAATATCTTTAAATTAAGAAATTATGCTTCAAATTAAATAACAAAAAAAAAAAAAAAGAAGTGATATGACACCACCCTACTTGAAGACCCTGCAGATCTACAGTTTTGGAGATGCTCTTTAAAGGAAAATGACAACAATCACATTTTGGCCAGATCTTTTCACTTAGCCATATTTTCCCGTCTTCTGTTAACGCTAAGTACTGACTAGTGCCGAATGGTGGCCCTGCAGGTAGTGTTTCTGCCACACAGCTACGGGATCTCAAGAGTCATGGGTTCAATCCTTGCCTTAGGTCTCTGTCTGTAAAGAGTTCAGTGTGTTCTCCCTGTGTCTGCGTGGGTTTCCTGGTGCCCTGTCCAGTGTTTATTTCTGACCCACAGTGACCATGAACAGGATGGAGCCGTTACAGAAATAAGTGAATGAATTAAAGTTCACTTCATGTCTGATATATCCCACCCTCCACAGGTGCGATCGTAACAAAAAGATTAATGTTGTTCATTTCACCTGTCAGTGGTTTTAATCTTGTGGCTGCTCGGTGTATGCACCAATGTAATCACAATAGCTATATTTTGTTCTGACCTTTGTCACATTATTGATTCATCAAAGATTTTGATTATGCTTCAAGATATACATATTTTTTATGTTAATCTTTTGTCACGTTGTTTATTCACAGTATTACATTTTTGTTGTATATATTCATTTGCAGTTTATACCAGTGTAATCACAACAGATATTTGTTCCTGGCAAATATTTTTCCTCATGTTTTTGATTCACAAGTGCCTATGTTCTGTCTTCAATCTATCTTTTGGTACCAGTACTGAAAGGGTTAAGAGCATACAGTGTTGTGAATGGACTGCATAACCTCCCAGTGCTGCACTGAGAGAGAGAGAGAGAGAGAGAGAGAGAGGACTTAATGCTCTGCAGTCTTTTCTCCCCATTTTGTGGAGCTCAGCAAATAATTGTTCTACCTTTAGCTTTTTTCCCCTCCTCCTCCTCTCTACACCCTCCTCTCCCCCCTCTCTCTCTCTCTCCTCTCCTCTCCCCTCTCTCTCTCTCTCTCTCTCTCTCTCTCTCTCTCTCTCTCTCTCTCTCTCTCCTCTCCTCTCTCTCTCTCTCTCTCTCTCTCTCTCTCTCTCTCTCTCTCTCATTGGTTACGCTTGGAGTATGGTGATGGAGTGGTGGAGGCGATAGCTGAGGCAGTGGAGGAGAGAAGACCCTCATAAGGGAAACCTTTTTGTTATGCAATATTTAATGTGTATATGACAACCCCCAGCTGCTGTGCCTACGATATCATTCAGCTCTCGAACGTCTGTCAGCACATGTAGCGTGTGTGCATTTGAAATGTCTCAACGTTTTAGCGCATATTCATCTACCTGTCATCTCCTCAGCTGGAGAGGTGATTATACCTAAGTGCTCACATTTGAGAAACGAAATTGCAAAAATATAAACAGTCATTCAGAGTAGTTGGATCTGAATTGGTATCAGTGGTGGTGTTGGGAACCAGGGGTCTTGTAACCTTGAGAAGTCTGAGGCAGACTAGATGAAAGAGTTAGGAAGGTGGGTGCTGCTTGAGATTAGACTTTTTAAATACAGTCCTCTCTCTGGAGCGTACATGCAAATTCAATTTTTTCCTGATTGCCCACAGTTTGTCTGTTACCATCAGTACATAGGAATAGTGTAGGTTTCAGTTCTACTTCCCTTATGTGAAGTCATTTAAACAGGCTATGTTTAGTGGTCTGCAGTCATGCAGGGATACACATAGTGGGGTGATATAAATGGGATATGGTGCAAGGCAATTTAGATTTGGTTTTTGCTGTGTTTGGAATATTTTACTCATTGACTAATTTACTGTTCAGTATGTGAACTGATTGGAGGACGAACAAAATGCTTGTAAAGACACAAATTTCAGAACCCCTGCTTCATAAAAAATCAGCAGACATTCGCATGGCACATTCATATCCTGTCTCATAAATGAATCAAATGGTGAATTATCTTACACTAGGCACTGTCAGTTCATTGATATTTCTGCTGACATTGTGATTTATTTTAATAAAAATGACCTATATTTACTAGTAGTGTTAAACAATTAAAAAACGTAATCGAGGTAATAACATTCTGTGATTTATCATGATTAAACTCAAGAAAAATGAGAGTGGTAAGGGCGACAAAGTGGTTAGAAGAAACCATTCTTTTTATTTTATTAAAACAATTCTGAGTAGGGGGCGGCACGGTGGTGCAGCAGGTACATAATGTAGTCGCAGTCACACAGCTACAGGGACCTGGAGGTTGTGGGTTTGAATCCCGCTCTGGGTGACTGTCTGTGAGGAGTTGGGGTGTGTTCTCCCTGTGTCTGCGTGGGTTTCCTCCAGGTGCTCTGGTTTCCTCCCACAGTCCAAAAACACACGTTGGTAGGTGGATTGGCGACTCAAAAGTGTCCGTAGGTGTGTGTGTGTGAGTGAATGTGTCTGTGTTGCCCTGTGAAGGACTGGTGCCCCTCCAGGGTGTATTCCTGCCTTGCGCCCAATGATTCCAGGAAGGCTCTGGACCCACCGCGACCCTGAACTGGATAAGCGCTTACAGATAATGAATGAATGAATTCTGAGTAGCTTTTATATTTGAATTGGACTCTTAATTTGCTGAGGCAAAGTTTACAATGATGTAATCTACCTTTTGAACTAGTGACATGGTGCATATATCTCCTAATAAAATCGCTAATACAGTAGGCTGTATTGAACAGTAGGCTTTGTTAAAAGGAGTGGATGATGGGAGGAAGTAGTGAGCAGATTTGGTACAATTATTTAAAAAATGTGTTTTAAAAAAATGAATGCATTAAACTTTCCAGACTAATCATGCATTAATATTGACAGCACTGCTATTTACATTTACAGATAAAACCGGTGTCTGGGGCCATTTTCTTCATTGTTATTAAGATACCACTGCATTGCATTATGATACACCTACTGTCTAGATTCTACTGTCCGTCAGCTGTAAACTACATTTTTGCTGCATTATGAGTGTTAAATAGTGAACTATAGAGGAAGTGAAACATACTGTTGCGATTTTAAACAACACTACAAAATGGCTGACAAAATATGTACTGCAATAGTTCTGTAAATCTGTATGAAAGGAGCTTTTGAGTGTGTGAAAGTGGTCACGGGTGTGAGCGTGTGAGTGACTGGGTGAGTGTGTGAAACTGTACACAGTGTGTGTGTGTGCGTGTATATGAGTGACCAGGTGAGGGTTTGGAAGTGTCCATAGGTGTGAAGGAAATGAAGTGGTTATAGAAGATGAATGAATGAAAAAGTGTGAGCAAACAGCACGATTAATCATCGTGTGCTTTATACTGTTTCCCATTTTGATTTTCTCATGTGGGTTCTGAACGACCTGCTGTTAATTTTGAAAATGGCCACAAGGCATTAATAATATTAATACTATTAATTATATTAATAATAGCATTTGTGCGATTATACGTTGGCTATAATAAATTTGTGGCTGCTGTGTAAAACTATGCCTTAAATGTTTGAAGAAAGGGATCCTGTTGTAAATGAGGAGTTATTGATTTTATTAAACTTGGATGAAAACATAAATTTTCAATAAGCTTCATTGAGCATTGTTTTAATAACCTCTCTCCCTTGCTCTCATTCTTCCCTCTTTTTTGCAGGCTCCTCCTCCTCCACTCATTTACATTACACACTAGTTACATTAGCCTTGCAGCTGCACAGCAAATCTATGTCTTAATTGCTTGGACTTATTTGGATTAAGCTGCTACTGGAGGATGTAAGCAGGTAGATTTGACTTTGCTGTGTTGAGCATCCTTTTAACAAATCTCTCTCTCTCTCCCACTCTATGTGTGTCTCTCCCTCTCTCTCTCTCTGTAGGCTCCTCCTCCCCCCCTCCCCTCTCTCCGCTCTCTCTCCTCTCTCTCTCATTCTGTCTCTCTGTCTCTCTCTCTCTCCTCCCCTTCCCTTCTCCCTCCCCCCCCTCCCGATCCTCCTCTATGCTCAGTTCGGTGTGTGTCTCCTCTTTCAAAGGGCGCAAGGGTGGGAACAAGTCGTCCAACAAAGCATGTTCCAGCGCCGACATGACTTGTCCGTCAGACAGCGAGAAGATCGTGATCAACTGCGGCGGCATCCGGCACGAAACGTACCGCAGCACACTCAAGACGCTGCCCGGGACGCGCCTCTCCTGGCTGACGGAGCCGGATGCCTTCAGCAACTTCGACTACGACCCCAAGTCCGACGAGTTCTTCTTCGACCGCCACCCCAACACCTTCGCCTTCATCCTCAACTACTATAGGACCGGCAAGCTGCACTGCCCCAGCGATGTGTGCGGTCCGCTCTTTGAGGAGGAGCTCGCCTTCTGGGGCATCGACGAGACGGACGTGGAGGCGTGCTGCTGGATGAATTACCGGCAGCACAGAGATGCTGAGGAGGCACTGGACAGCTTCGAGACGCCTGAGCCGGACCCGCCTGAGGACGACCCGGCACTGACCGGCGGGGCAGATGGAGACCTGAAGCGCCTCTGCCTACAGGAGGATGGACGCAAGCCCAGCTGGTGGAGCGTGTGGCAGCCACGCATCTGGGCGCTCTTTGAGGACCCCTATTCGTCCAAATATGCCAGGGTGAGTGTGTGGGAGAGGGCGTGTGACTGGGTGGGTGGGCGTCCGAATGTTTTGGGGGGGACTGGTAGTGTGTGAGCTGCAGCAGTAAGAGGAAAAACCTCTGAGCACAAGTTTGGTGCAAATGGTGCATGTCGTGAATGAGACCTTTGAGAAGTCTGAGCTTTGGATGTTCTGGTAACACTCAAAGATTGATGGATCTTCTTGCCATTTTTATTTTCTTTTTCTTCCTTCTGCACCTTTTCTCTATCTTCTGTTCATCATGCTCTCTCTCTCTCTCTAGCTCTGTTGCTGCATGTAATTAAATCACTCTCTCAATATCTCTTGTTCCCATCTTATCCTTTTTTTCAGCTCTCTTCAACCTGTTCTCTTTCTTTCTCACTAAAACATGCTTCTGATTGCCTCCAAATGAGTCCGCTCTGTTTTTAACGCATTATTATTTCTTGTTAACTCTGCTCCCGTTCTTGCTGCATCCGCACAGCCCCCCCTCCACCTCCACTTTCCCACGCTTGATTAAATCCCCCTTTTTCCTCCTCTGAAGCGCCTCTCACTCACTTGACTCCCATCGTTTTTGACGCTCGCATCATTCAATCTCGATTAGCGCATTATCTCCCTGTGCACTCTCTCGCTTCTCCCGGGCTATCGTTTCCTCATCCTTTCCTCTCTTTGTCCGTCCAACCACTCATTTCTCTTTCTCTGTCCTTCTTTCCCCTCACTTCACCCTCCTCCCCCTCTTTCTGCCCTCAGGATCAGGCTGGGAAGAATTTAGTTTGCAGAGCTGTATGTTTCTCTTATACGAGTCTCTTATGAAACACCCCACTGTGTAAAACAGTATACAGTTTTCTTTGGGAATTAATGCAGAGATGTAAGTACACTGAAACACAAATCTCATGCTGGAGCAGCTGCACATGAGCATAACATCCCCATGCCCAATGCCAAGCATGTTCTAGAGGAGTGTAAATCCCCCCTGAACATTGACCTGTGAAGTAGTGAGACGCTCGGGAGAGACAGAGCTCCATTCACTCCAGTGGGATGAGATGGAGTGATCCAGAAGTAATCATCCAATGTGAGCACTGGATTTCACCAAAGCTCTTGTGGCTGATTGCAATCAACTGCTCAAATAAATGTTCAGACATCTAGCCTCAAGCGTTCCCAAAAGAGCAGAGACCATTACAGTGTAGAGTCTGCTCAAATAAAAAAAAAGAGAAAGCAGTAGAATCATGTAAACTAGTTTGAACTTGAGAACAACACTGGTGTTTATTATTAAGGTCAGTGAGGATGAAGGTCTAGTTGTAGGATCAGCTGGACCCTCCCTGGAGACCGTCTTTATTACAGTGGTGTTCAGCTCAACAGTGTCTAATAAATTCAACATCCATGGTGCACTTGGGGCAGCCGCTTTTTACCTGCACGGTGCTGCTTGAGTCCTTCCTTCTTTGTCCCTCTTAAGTTCTTAGAGCTTGAGAGTTATTACTGATGCTTTGCTTTACTGCTGCAGTAACCGTGTGAATTTACCACACTTCTACCTCCCTGCCTTGAACAGCTCTGATTGATGCTTGCTGCAGCCAGCAGTACAGGTGCTCCATGACGGTGAACGAGTATCCTGCAGCTGAACGCAGCAGCATTTCTCATATAAATTTGCAGTGATGAGCTTTTCCCATGGTAGCTTGATTAATTATGAAGGTGCAACAGTATGCAAGCAGCGGGGTTGTAGTGATTATCAAAGAAATCAATGAGTTACATGAGTTTGATTATGGGAAACATAGTTTTATTTACAAACTCTTGAAGATTCTGTAACGTTAGTGTTGAATATATAGTTGTACTGATTGATTGCGGTACACTACAGGAAGTGTAGGGGATTGATACGGCTTTGTGGTTTCAATGTCAAAAAGATATCATTGTTGGAAAATATAATGCTGACATCGCTGTGACCAGGGAAGGTTAGAACCACTGTGTCCTAGTGGCTTACGCAGCTGTCTGATTAGTGTTCCAGCCCATATCCCACTGCATACAAAAGGTTACTGACATGATGTAGGTACACGTCAGTGACGTCACTACTCATTACATGCCACTCTCACTTCATGTGACTGATGTTTACTTCCCTCAGCTCTTGCAGTTATTGCAGTTCATGGGTTTTAATGTCTTCTATTGCTATTTAAAGAGAAATGGGGAAGAGATTTGACATGCTGTGATCAGGCACCAGAATTGAGTCTATATCAATTATATCGGTTATTTTTATTCTGTTATGTCCCCACTGTGTGTTTATGCACTGTTCCTTACGTGTAGTAACGTGATTCTGCCCCTATCTGCCACATGGAAGCAACCTAAACGTAGAGGCCGACCAAGTGACTCAAACGGCTTGTACCAAAGACAATCACAGCATCTATAGTTTTGACGTGCTGTGTTTTGACTATAATTAAGATGACAGTGCTCAAAAAGCAAGCGAGGAACAAGTGCCCATCAACATTAGAAAAAAATATCCCAGCTTTAATACTGGAGCATATTTACAGTACACACCTCTTCACTGAAATATGAGTGTCAAAAATACAAAAACATTATAATCGTTCATTAATCATAATCGTGCTAAAATGTACAGTTAATCGTGATATTAATTTGCACTCATATCGCCCAGCACTACCTCAAAGAACATATAGAACATATTAGTACCTTTAATTAGGGAACATAATTCTACCTTTTTACTATTGTATTATAATTGTAGATTTTAAAGTCGTGTTAATTTCATAGACCCCATTTCATCTCCAGGACTTCGATTATGTTATTTTATTTGACACAGTTCTATAATGAAAACTTACAAATGTTCACCTTAACTGTTTTTCAGTGGATTTCCTATTGTTCATACCGATACCGGGATTATATTAACCAAAATGTAAACATATGTTGGGATAGAAATGTAGTCCAGCCCTAGGAGAGAGTATATTTAAAGGTAAAATGCTATCAGTGTAGAGAGCGAGCTACGTTTAATGTAGATTTTATGTATGATTAATAATTAATTATTAATAGATTACATGATTATGGAGAAAAAACTCAGACATAATGAGTTTAAAATGTGAGCAGAATGGTGAGATAGGACTTGTAGGTCTTATGCTTACAAACACACACACACACACACACACACACACACACACACATGTGCACACAAAATAAATCCTCAGTAAATATAGGTGTACACCACATTTTCAGCCTCAGAGGATTTGAGTGGATGTTCCTGCCCAGCAGAACTGACTGTTGGATTTTCTCTTTGGTCTGCAGCAGCACTCATGGCCCTGTTTCATGCTTACTCAGCACTAGCCTCGACCATCAGCTCTGCTCTCCATCGCCTTCTTATTCACACACTGAAGCACACATGCTTTTGAGCCACTAGATGGATAGATGCACATTATGGGTGTAATAAGGAATGCACAGTTTAAATAAAACAGTCGTGTCTTGATTTGTTGAATTTTGAGTCCTTGAGTCCTTTTTAAGCACTGTCTGAATATGTGCCTTATATTAAAGGGGACACAGATATGTGTTCACTTGTGGGAAAGAATACATTCCCTTTAATGTATTAATATGTATTGGTTTCTAGGACTATTAAATATAAAAATACAGTCGCTCCCAGTTGAATGCTGGCAAACAAACTCTGCTGAGAAATGCATTTATTCATCGCAGCGGTTATATTTTACAAGCTTTAGAGTGATCTGAAAAATCCTGTGCTGATCTAATGAGTATAAAGAGAGTCGCAAATGACAACAAATTAGCAGCTATCTTGTAGTATTAATGTATTCTTTCTTCAGCTTCTTGCCTAGTGATTGTGCAGGTAATTGTTCCTCTCTCTCTCTCTCTCTCTCTCTCTCTCTCTCTCTCTCTCTCTCTCTCTCTCTCTCTCTCTCTTTCTCTCTTTCTCTCTCTCGTTATCTAAAAATCTATACTCATTTCAAGTGACAAAGCCCTCCTGTGAACTAGATTGTTGTCTCTTAAGAAATATTTTTTTGCTGATGAAGGCCATATTTGACTTATTGACTGGCGGCTCACAAGCGACGTCCACCTTTTGCTCCCCTTCGCTGGGCAGTAACCCATCTTGACCCATAAAGTCATATCAAAATGGTGTTTGTATTCTTGACTTATGGCAAAAAGGAAGAAGTTCAACTCTCTTCTCATTTCTCTTCATGCTCAATAATGATAGTGAAGTCCTTGGGCCTTGTGATTTAAAAAGAGGTACTACTGATGTGAAAATAGGGTCACTGTTTATTCATCGCACTGTTTTCAGCCCAGGTTTGTTCTGTCCAGTTCCCAGAAGTGAACAAGATCTCTGCTGTTCCCCTATTGCACAATGCCACCATTGACGGGAAGGTGAAAACTAGCGCAGCATGTCACAGCAAGTTATGTCACTGTTTTTAAAGTACTGCTAACAGTGGCACTGGAGTTCAACATGCTTGGAGGAGAACACTAACTGCCAATGTTGAGGGCTGTGCTTAGATGAATGCCCCACTTGGGAGACCCCTGATACCAAATTCAGATTTTATTTATTTGTTTATTTATTGATTGATTTTATTTTAATTGATAGCATTTTTACTAATAATGATTTTTAACATCGCCTGATTTAACCGCTCAGTCGATATATCGAGCCTCACTCAGCAGCAGATGAGTGCAGTGTGGTATTTAATCGTATCTTGACCTGCTCTGCAGTTTTGAAGCAGAGTTTTGTGAACAGTCTTGGTGGTGATAATTGTTGAAAGTGTGTTTGACGTATCGGAGTGTGTGAAATCAGTTGCGGTTACAGTAGGATTCCCTTTTTATTGTGAGAGAGTGCTTTACTGGGTCTTTATCACTGCTGACACACGCTGCTTTATTAGTGGCTACTGAACAAGTGCAGAGAGTCATGCTGCGCTGCTAATCATCCCTTACATCCTCTCTCTCTCTCTCTCTCTCTGTCTGTCTCTCTTCAACTCTCCTTTTCCTCTCTCTTGCGTTCTTTCTTTTCCTTCTCTCTGTCTCCCCCACCACTCTTTCTTCTTTCTTGTCTTGTTCACCTCTTGTCTTTTTTCCCCTCATTCTTACTCTTTCCCTTTAATTTTTTCACTTGCCTGTCCTTCACTCATCTCTTTATCTCATATTTCTCTCTCTCTCTCTCTCTCTCTCTCTCGCCCTGTGCTATAGCGTAACACTGCGGCGTCTCATACTAGCTGACTGCGCGCTGATTTCTGCTGCAGCACAGAAAGGCTGTTTAACAGAGCAGGAGAAAGAGGAGGAGGGGTGAAAATAGAGGAGTGTGTGTGTCTGTGAGAGAGAGAGATGGGGAGAGAGAGGTAAAGAAAGAGAGAGAGATGAGGTTAGAGAGAGAAAGGAAAATTTAGAAAGAGGCTATATGTGTATTATCCACCTACCCATACGTTTGCCTGCTTTATTGCTGTATTTCTGCACTGGATTCCTGCTGCTGTCTGCATTCTCTCGTTGACTTATCCCTGTCAATAAAGCAGTCCCCTCGAGTGGCTTTTTTCATCGTATTCTTTGTACTAGGTCTGAGAAACGACCAAAATCATGATGTGTTTATCTGCAGGGTCTGATATCCGAGGGGATCAGTGATTAATCAGATACAGTGCTGTAACACGCAAAGCCTGAGTGTCCTGTAGTTAGTCAGGACTAAAGCGGTTTGGGGCGACGTCTCGTTGTGACCTTTCTGACCATTATTATGAGTGAGCTTTAAACTGTGCTCGTTTCTATCTTAAGAACCGTTTCTATTGTTCTGACCAAGGACAGTGGAAGCTTGAGGCTTGAACACACATCGTCCCAGACTGCTGCTTAGTTAAGAATTGTGAGGTCACAGCATAGGGGTGTTTGTTTGCTTCTGATTGAGTTAAGTCTTTTACAGGCAGTTTTACCCATCGTCCTTGCAAGGAACACACACACACACATACTAGTGCACTTAGAGCAGTGAGCACACACAATCAGAATGACTGGCAGCCCTCCCAGTGCCTGTTGGGCAGTTGGGGAGTTTGGTGTCTTGCTCAAGGGCATCTCAGCTGTGGATGTTGAGGGAGGAGACTATGCTGTTCCTTCACTCCCCCAGCCACCAGTTCTTCTGCCAGTTGAAGGATTAGAAACTGCAATGTTCCAGTCCCAAACCTGCTTCAAACCTGCCCCAAACAGATGCCCACCCTTTTTCAATTTATAATTATTGTTTATTTGATGTTTGGTTTCTGTTATCTGTGGCTAGCAGAGTTACCCACTGCATTAACCTCTCTGTTTGTTGGTTTAGTGGATGCCTGATTGGCTACACTAGCCGTCTGAAATTCTGGGTCTCTGGTTTATTCCCAGTGGTTTTGTGAGGTGTTTGTGTAATGCATGCTGGGTAATGTAGTAAGACAACACAAAAATCTGTTGAGCACTTGAGGCAGAGGGAAGCTGTATATATCCAATATTTATTTTTCTTAAGCAGTGTTCCCAAACATTTAAATTAACTTGTTTTAAGTTGGGGCGGCACGGTGGCGCAGCAGTAGTGTCGCAGTAGTGTCGCATTCACACAGCTCCAGGGGCCTGGAGGTTGTGGGTTCGATTCCAGCTCCGGGTGACTGTCTGTGAGGAGTTGGTGTGTTCTCCCCGTGTCCGCGTGGGTTTCCTCCGGGTGCTCCGGTTTCCTCCCACAGTCCAAAAAAACACACGTTGCAGGTGGATTGGCGACTCCAAAGTGTCCGTAGGTGTGAGTGTGTGAGTGAATGTGTGTGTGTCTGTGTTGCCCTGTGAAGGACTGGCGTCCCCTCCAGGGTGTATTCCCGCCTTGCGCCCGATGATTCCAGGTAGGCTTTGGTCCCCCCGCGACCCTAAATTGGATAAGCGGTTACAGATAATGGATGGATGGATGTTTTAAGTTGTTTTATCCAGTGAAATGGTCTCATTCTTTTGCAATATGGCAGTGGTCCTCTATAGAGTGACTCCAGTTAGGGTCCAGACCTGAAAATAATATTTTATATGATATCAAAACATCAGGGAGGGGAAAACTGTAATTTGCTGATTGTCTTTTATTTAAGAGAAAAAATATAAAAAATATATTGATCACCTTAATTGTATTTTGTAAATATAAACTCGTAAATATAAAACGTGACACCTGCAACACACTCCAGAAGAGTTGGAACAGATGTTTGCCAGAGTGTTTCATCATCTTTCTTTTAATTACATTGTTTTTATGGGAACTGAGGATACTAATCGTTGAAAGTGGAACTGTTGCCTGTTCCTATGTGGTACGAGACTTCAGAAGCTCAGCACATTTTGGTCATCATTATTTGGTTCTTCTTTCCATTATGTGCCATAGAAAACAGATTGCAGGCAGGCAGTCTCACACACTTCGTGTCTATGAAGCCATGCTGTACATGCACATACAGAATGAGGCCTGGCATTGTCTTGCAGAACTAACAGTGGACTTCCTGGAAAAAGATTTGATATACATCTCAATTTACACCTCCAAATCCGTGGGACATTAATTTATATGCAGGTCACACATGGGCACCAATGCACCTCCCATACCATGAGAAGTATAGATTTTGCAACACTCCTTGATAACAATTTCTTAGATAACTCTTTACAATAAGAGCACATTAATTAATGGTACTTAACACAGTTTTGAGTAATAAGATAGTAATAAACATTACTAAAACTGGTGTGTGACACGCATACATTTCTGAATTTTTTATATTCAACAAATAATTAAGTTCACCATTGAAAAAAACATGAAAACAATTTATAATAAAATAATAATAACAATAATAATAATTGCAATAAAACATTTTATTTATTAATTTATATAGTGTTTTTTAAGAAACCAAATTATTTTTTACAGTGTGACTCTGCTCTTTAAGACCAAGTGAACCCTATGTTACATTTTCTTCAACATTTAATAAAAATAATAATAATAAAATTAATACGTCTAATAACAGATTGAAATATAGCTCTGTCACTTTACTTCAAATTTCAGAAGCAGCCACATTACCTACTTAGTTCATATATTCTTTCTAATTTCAGACACGCATACTTGTGTCCATCCCGTCCCCTCACTGCAGCGGTGCTGGCGGTCAGAATCCCCTCCACTCGCCCTGACCTCGTGGCCATTCAGAGACGCAGTGCATTTCATTAAGAGCTGCTTGCTCACAGCCGAAGCCATAAATCACACGGATGCTGCTCTCAGGGGCACAGTGACAAAGAACGGGATTACATTACTAATATCAGCACCAAGCACTTTCTCTCTCCATATACTGATTATCCTCCTCCTCTCTCTCTCTGTCTCTCTCTCTCTCTCTCTCTCTCTCTCTCGTTTGCTCTCTCTCTCTCTTCTCTCCCTATACTGTTCTTTCTTTCTTTCTTTCTTTCTTTCTTTCTTTCTTTCTTTCTTTCTTTCATTTCCCTGTCCTCTCTATTTATTGCCTTTTCTCCAATCTCCCTCTACTCCCATCCACACACACATTCTCTCTCACACTCTCTCCTTCTCTCTCTCTCTCTCACTCTCGCTCTCTCTCTCTTGCTTTCTTTCTCTCTAAACTCTCACTCGTTAATGTTGTTTAACATTGTGTCTCTGCTAAATCTGTTTGGAATGGATTATTGTGCATTTGGATATTTGTGTGTGCTTCCAAGTGTCGTATCACTGTGTTAAAGAAGCCCTCTCTGCTCTGTCCTGTCTTAAAGACTTACTAAATGTGTACCACGTTATTTGGCCCAGTGTTCGATCAACAACCTGCGGCACAACAGCCGCTCACCTCCAAAAAGCCATTCGCCAAGGATGAACAAGTGTTAAATGGACTTCACAAACACACGCAGCGTTTCTTAGCAACAGCCTGGAGTCAAAACAGGCCGCTATACATTATTCTTAGTAAGCGACTTCATTCCCGAAGAAGGGTGTAGTGAGAAGGTGTTAATTACTGTCAGACCTCAGTGTTTCACCTTAGCCCGATGGAAATGATCAGAGGTTACTGTGTTTTTACTCATTTGCAGCTGTAAAAGTCACACACTAGAGCAGTTTAACACAAGCGAACAGTGTTCTGGGGTCTTAATGGAACAGCAGTTTGGAACAGAATATCACAAGGATCAAACCTCACAGCCCTGTGCAGAACAGATGGTTTCAGCGCCTGTGATTGGTGAGACTCGGACGAAGGGGCGGGGCAATTCTGAAATGCCTGCTCTCTATGTAATTTGCACTTTTTATCTTCTGATTTCTGACTTGGGCAGACCAATAAAAAAAGAGAGTGGTCTTGTTTCACATTGTGTGTGTTGTTGGGCTTCAGATCGTCAGATGAGTTTGATTGGAACAAATTGATTTTATTTGTAATATGTCCCTTGAAATCTTGCAGAAAAGTGGTAAATCATTTAAAGTAAATGTACTTCTTGCTCACAACTCAGTTCAGTTTCTCTGATGTGTTTTCAGTGATCTAAAACATGTGTAAACACCTAGTTCATTTTAAGGTGTCCTCAGTAGCTCTACAATGCAATATCCACATCTTAAGGGGCTCCCTCCTCAGCTGAATGTTTGTGACAGATGTGCACAGTTGTTGTGCTGTGTGTTTTCTCTCTAAATGACTGTTCTTGTTAATGAGATGGATAGGTCGAGGGGGGTACTTTTCCTGTGGTTACCTTTCCCAGCAAACTGAGCCTTACCATTCTCCTTGTGTTGTAACGTCTCTGGTAGTGTGCTGAGTGTGGAGCTGACCAGTGCGGAAATCATGGGTAGTGGACGCTGTGCTGTTGAGCTGTGGTATCTAGTGGTAAGTAGCTAATCACATAATTGCAGTTTCTAACAGTTAGTTAGATAAATAGCTCCAAGCAGGTTTTATTTAAATGCAGACGGTTGTCCATGTTTCTCTTTGCAGATCATTGCTGTACATCCAAGAGTATAAACAAGGTTAAAATTTAAGTTCTCCCCTTTGAGCATCTTTTTCTGAATTTGTTTCAATTACGTACAAGTGAATGATCCATATCTTGAAATAAATTAATATTTTCTAGCGAATTATATTGTAGTGGAGGTTGTGTTGCTGCCACAGTGTGGTGTGTTTTCCCATTGTCTGTGTGGGTTTCCTCCAGGTGCTCCAGTTTCCTCCCACAGAGTGTGTAAATGACAGGGTGAGTGTGTGAAACTCTTCACAGGTGTGAGTGTGTGAGTGACTGGGTGAATGTTCGAGACTGTCCACAGATGTGTGTGTTTGTGTCTTTGTGAGTGACTGGGTGAGTGTGTGAGACGGTCGACAGGTGGCTGTGTGTGTGCATGTGTGTGGTTTTGTGACTGGTTGAGTGACTGAATAAGTGTGTGAGTGACTGGGTGAGTGTGTGAGACAGCCCATAGGTGTGTGTGTGTGTGTGTGTGTGTGCCTGCATGTGCGTGTTTGCTTATGACTGGGTGAGTTTGTGAAATGGTCCACAGGTATTGGTGTGTGTCTGTGTTAGTGAATGGGTGCGTGTGACAGTCCACAGGTGTGCGTGTGCTTGTGTGTGTTTATGACTGGGTGAGTGACTGGATGAGTGTGTGAATTTGTCCACATGTGTGACTGAGTGAGGTGTGAGTGTGTATGTGTGTGTGTGTGTGTGTGCGTGCGCATGTGTGTGTGTTTGTGAGAATTTGTCTCTGTATGAAGGGGATGTTTACAAAATGAAATGTGAAAAAAAAAAACATAACTGAGGATAGTGTTTTCATAAGATTGTTTCATGTTTTTTCACCATCATCTTTGCTAAGAAACCTGGGCAGAACTCCCATTTTAAAGGTGTAGTCCTGTGTGTGTGTGTGTGTGTGTGTGTGTGTTAGCAGCAGCTATTTCCCTGTGTGTAGTTGCGTCTCCCCTGCAGGTGTTTGGAAACATTTAGTGACACTGAGCGGTGAACACAGGCGCTGAAAATAACCCCGCGCGTCACTGCTCTGGGCTCTTTTGTTCTTGAAAAGTGTGTCGTGCCTCTAACGTGGGCGTATGGGTATCACTCCTCACTTCCACAACCAGCTTTGATTTATTTATTACAAACACGGGGGACGCACTGAGCACAGCAGCCCTCAGTTTACATACGCTTACAGCCCAGAGTCTGCTTTCATCTACTCGCAATACAAGCACAGCACAAGGTCGAGTCATTACACTTAGCATGCCTTCACTCTTCAAAACGTTAAAATGACCTCCTTGATTGTACACTATAAACACAGCTCCACTGAGTTAATATTCAGAACCCCCACAGAGCAGGTGTGATGTGGTGGTGGATCATTCTCAGCGCTGCAGTGACACTGACGTGGTGGTGGTGTGTTAGTGTGTGTTGCGCTGGTACGAGTGGATCAGACACAGCAGTGCTGCTGGACTTTTTAAAGAACAGTTCACCAAGGTAACAGTGGCCTGTGTCACAGATGGAGGACTAGAGGATGTCCAACACGAACTGTGCCGCGAGAGATGAGCTACTGTCTCTGACTTTACATCTACAAGGTGGACCAGTGATGTAGGATTGTCTCACAAAGCGGAGAGTGAGAGGACACAGGGTTTAAAAACTCCAGCAGCACTGCTGTGTCTGATCCACTTGTACCAGCATAATAGAGGGAAACAGGTCTGAAACAGTATGTAGAGGAACAGACGGACAACTGTGTGTAATCTTAATGAACCATTTTTACAAAGCTTTGTGTGTCCATGAAGTGTCCATCGATGTCGGACCAAGCCAGGAACCGTTAATTATGATGCTGTACGGAGACTTTTTTGTTGTGTGTTTGTGGGGAGTTTTATTTTCGACATGAGGACTATTTATGCGGCACGCACCTCCTCACGCCCCCCTCCACGTCCCCATCCACCAGCCTCTAAATATAGTAGAAAATTAAGCAGGGGGATATGGGGCGAGATGCTCTTCTCCCTGCATTCTGCCACATACAGGACTCCCAGCCTCGCCGCTTCTTTTAGGAAGCATGGCTTATTAAAGCAGGAGGACACTGCACTTCTTTGTGCTTAATTTCCTAATGTCCCTTAGGCATGATATGGATAGGACAATGACCCGCCCATACCGCATTGGCAATATGCTTTGGTCAATGTATTAATAGCATGATGTGATGCGATTGGCCATTGATATGTTGATAATAAATCAGGTACTGGTTTTGAGGGCTTAGAAACTCTCTGATTGGTCAGGATGCCCACAGCCCTTTGTATAAAGCACTGGGATTGGTTGGAAGGCTCATTGGAGACATAGCTCTGCAGTCTCAACACAGCAAGGTGTGGCGTAGTTATTTATTTATTTATTTATTTTCCCCCTCCTCATAAACGTATAAATATTTTTTGCTGGATTTTTCACCTAGTCATTAATCTTCTTCAATTCCAGCCTCAGCCTTGCGCTGGGTGCTAATGCATTGTCACCGGCCTGGGTCCATCACATCAGCCCAAAGCCCAGGGAGAATGAGACCAATCAAACTCTTAACACTCCAGAGGCATTAGCAGAACTGGCCTGGCTCTATTTTATTATTAATTTAACGTAGTAATGAGCAGTAAACATAATAATAACAACTATATTGTGTCACAGCAGGCAGGCTGACGTCAGCTGCGTGTTTCTTTTACATTTGGGAAGTTACTAAAACCCTGGCTGCTCTAGAATATTTCCTATAACTGTTCTAAATGTTTTACATTGTGTATAGGGTTGTCTTTGACCATGGTTGGGGTTTGAGACACTGCTACTGTGGGTGCAGACGACACCTGCGCTGTGCTCAGGAAAAAAGCACTGGGACATAATATTTCATAA